>NW_010266736.1:1117-1705 GCF_000690775.1 Eurypyga helias | reverse complement strand
CAGCCTGGTCGCCACTCCTGCTGCCCGCAGCGTTGGGGGGGGTGGTCAAGAGCGGGAAAGGGGGAACAGGGTGGGGGGAGAGGCCCCCAGACCCATTCACCCCAGGGCAGGGTCCCACTCACCTTTTGGTCTGCGTCCCGTCTGGGGGCTGCCCTGGACAAGGAGTCAGAGACGAACAGTTAGGGATCATGCCGGGGGGGAGAACACCGCAGCGTTAACTGAGCACCCCCCCTGGCAGAACCCACATCCCCTGAAGGACCCCCAACTTGCACATTCCCACAGATGCAAGCTCAGAGGGGAAACCCCGCCAGGGATGGGTGCTTTGCCTCCCAGGTTGGGTCCCAATTGGTGACCCCCAGGAACCCCCCCGAGGCTCAGCGCTCCTCTCCCACCAGCTCTCACCTTTTGGTGGCTGTTGCGCCCCCAGCCCCTGTGGCGGGGCCTGCCGTGGGGCTGAGCTCTGCGGTGCTGGGTCCCGTAGCAGCAAGGGTGCCCAGGGAGCACGGGGTGCCCGGCTGGGTGCCACCTTCCCACACCTCCTCCTCCGCACCTACAAACAGCAAGCGGGGCTGCAGCCCACCATACTGA
>NW_010266736.1:0-997 GCF_000690775.1 Eurypyga helias | reverse complement strand
CAGCGCTGGGGGAAGAAGGGATCCCTGAGCCAAAAATCCACTTGACCGCTGTGGGAATCCCGCTATCGGCCTCCGACCGGCCCCACGCTCGCTGGGGCACCCACGGATCTCCCTTGCCCCAGGAGGAGCGGAGCTGGTGGTAACGTGGTGGTGGTGGCTCAGCACCGGTTCCACCGGCCTCCGTGCTCCCCGGTGGGGTTGGAGCCCAGGCCGGCTGCTCCTGCCCGGCTCTCCCGAACTGCCGCTGGCTCTGCGCACGCCTTTCCATTCCGGGAGAGGAGAAGGGTCATGTCTAAATATAGTTTCAACCCCATTAAAACGTTACCAAGCGAATGAATTACAAACACAACCACTCTTTCTTCATTCCTTGCAACTTCCCGGGTCGATCGCAGGCTGCTGCCACGCTTCCGGCACCTCTCCCCAAAAAAGGAGCTGGGAAGGGACCTCGGGTGCACCCAAACACCTCCGTGCTGGCTGGGCTGAGGGTGTCAGGGCTCACCTGGAAGTCAGGGACACGGGGCTGCCGGGGCACTCGCTGCTCCTGGTGCCAGAGGGATCCACGGCATCCAAAAATATTCCCGGGAGCTGTGGATGGAGTGTCAGGGCCAGCCTCCATCCCACCATGGCCCCCCAGAGCTTTAGGGATCAGCAGTGTCATGGGAGATGCCTGGCTCCGAGCATCCCTGTCTGGTTCCCAGCACAGCCCAGTGTGGCACTGGGGCTGTACTGGGAGCACTGGGGTTACTCACCAGCTGACTGGGAGAGGGTGGCGAGCAGGGCAGGTCGAGAGGGATCTTCTTCAGCACCAGTGTCACCCCGCTCGCCTTCTCCAGCAGCTTCTTCACCAGGTTGACGCGTGTCCACCCCACCTGCACACCCCCCGGTGACCCACGGCCTGGCCACACGCTGCCCCACGGCCGCCCAGCCCTGGACCCATGCACCCTCACAGCCCCACAGCTCCCGCATCCTGAAAACCCTCCCCGGCTGCAGCTCTGGC
>NW_010266735.1:7356-9585 GCF_000690775.1 Eurypyga helias | reverse complement strand
GGCAGCCCACAGCACTGCGGTGGGGGTCAGCGCTGAGCTGTGCGGGGGGCTGTGGGGACAGCTCGGGGAGCTTGGGACACCTCTGCGGCTCTGACACCCAGGGCACCCGTTCCGCAGCAGGGTGATGGGGATGAGGACGCAAAAGCCGGTCTCCTCTGGGCTCCACACCCCTAGTGCTGGGGCTGGGGGAGAGTTTGGGTTGTCCTACACATAAATCCAGGAAGCAGGGCAGTTAGGTGGTGACGCAGGAGTGGCAGCAAGAGTGGGGACGAAGGATAGAGGGGATAGGGCGTTATAGGGGATGGAGGTACCTGAGACTCCCCTGGCACTCTGCTCGGCATCACCCAGGGAAAGCCAGCCCCCAAATCCCCATGGCAGAAGCACCCCACGGCTCAGCCTGTGCCAGCACCCAGGGCCATCACTCCCGGCACCACCTGCTCAGCCCCAGCCCGTGCAGGTTGGCACCTCCAGCTCCGTGCAGTGCCACCTTCCTGGGCACCGCGCTGCCAAGCAGGTGAAAAACACGCAGGGCCGGTGCAGTCGAGGGATGCGACATGAATATGGATGAGGCCAAGTGGGCTCATGAATATTAACACCCGCTGTGGCTTTCAGGAACATCGACGCAGCGTAAAAATCTAATATTACTCTTGGCCACGCAAATGCAGCAATATCCTCACATCAACCCTGGCTGCCAGGACCGTGCCAGGCGTGCCCCAGCGGGCAGGGCCAGGGTGGCATGCCCAACCCTAGCCTGTGCCCCCAGGGTCTGTGCCCCAGCCACCCGCGGGAGTGGGACGAGAGTCCCGCTCTCTCTGCAACCCTCAGGTCCCAAAATGCAGGGAGGAAGAGCCAGGCAGGCAGGGAGCCAACTGCTCTGTGACCGTGGCACCTGGGCTGTGTCAGGCACACGTGGCTGTGGCGCCCGGGAGCCATCGAGGGATGCTACCTGGGGAGCAGGGGGGTGCGTGGGGCTGGCACACCCTGCAGCTGCGGAAAACTGTGCTGACTCCAGCTCCTCTGGGCAAGAGGCAGCCCAAGCTGGCTGTAATGCTTTAAAAAGCATCGCTGATGGTTACAGAGCCAGAGGGCAGATTCTCCAGGGAGCTGGGGGTACCTGAGCATCCTTCCAGCCATGCCACTGGCAGGGTCCAGAGGAGGGGAGGGCAGGCAGGGCCCCAGGGAGACTTGGGGATGGCCGGCAGGATGTGATCGCACTTGGGACACACACCTTGGGCAGGATGGGACCTGAGGAGCAGCTGCCCTGGGGCTTCCTAAGGACCCTGGGTCAGACAGCTCCCAGGCTGGGATCTGAGGAGCAGCCACGCTGAGGGCCATGGGAATCTAGGGATGCTTGACCAGACCCATCCTTCCTCCCCCTGCCCTGATACCCACGTGCATCTCCCCTCAGCAGCCACACCTCCCAGGACAGCACTGCTGTCAGCAGGGATGCAACTGGGAAGGATTTTAAGAGGTGTAAGCCTTTTGGCTTGGCAGAGCATCCCACCGCATCCCCCCAGCTCCAGGCTGGAGGGTGCCATGGGCCACCTGCATTCCCTTGGCAAGGCTGGCAGCCCCGGGGCCGGCACAGTGGTCCCTTGGCATGGCAGTGCCTTGGCACCGCGGTCCTTCGGAACTGCAGTCCATCAGCACGGCGACAAGCTCCCGGCACTCGGCTGGTGCAGTGCGAGGTCACACCCAGGCCTGTGAACCCGGGCAGGCACAGGGGGGACCTTCTAGTCACACAATTCCCATATTATGTAGCACCAATAAAAAAAAATTAAAAAAAAAGGGGGGGAAAAAAAGGGCTTGAAGTTTTCTTAGTGCCACATAGTAAAGTATTTATAGAAAGCCAGGCGTGAATGGGCTGCTCACAGGCCACACTCCTCCTCGGCGTCAGGATCTCCAGGAATTATTCTGTGCAGTCACATTGTTGTATTCACCCAGAGATTGAGTTTAATTACAGACACGCGGGCGAACAGGCTGTCAGTGTTCCAGCCTCGCCGGGGAAAGGGCAACTGAGCTCCCTTTAATGAACGTATTTTAAAAAGACCCAAGGTTGAAATAGAGAGGGGGAGGAGGGGGCTGGCAGAAGCAGTGCTGGGCGCAGCGGGGATGGGGAGAAGGGGCCATGGGGGGCAGGAGGGGGGGATGCGGGGTACTGGGAGAGCTGGGGGAACAGGGCTGGGATGCTAGAGAGAGGATGGGGACGGCGGGCACCGGGGGGGGGGG
>NW_010266735.1:5112-7166 GCF_000690775.1 Eurypyga helias | reverse complement strand
TGGCTGGCTGATTACAGGGCAGGCTGCTCCAGCGCCACGCAAGCCCAGACCTCAATAAAGGCCAGATTGGAGCTGCCTTTTGCTCATTGACTACTTCGGCGCGCTCCCACTGTGCCGCTCAGCTCCAGCACGCCGCTGGCTGCTCCCGCGCCCCAGCACGGGGCGAAGGGCAAAATAAAAGCTTAAACAAATAGTGAGTAAGTGATGAGCAGGGGCAGGCGGGATCAGCAGCCTTCAGACAAGCACTAAAAATACAGTTTATTTTCCTAAGGAGACAGCAACTTCCAAAACTGGAGATTTAAACAGAAAAAAAAAAGGGAAAGAATAAAATGCCATAAGAATTATAGATCCATGGCGGGGGTGGGGGAAAGACCCAAGAACAAGGAAAGAAAAACACAGCGATGAGTAAGACACACACATGACGTACATAAATACACCAAGACGGAAATGCATAAGCCTCCTGCACACAGAGGCACACGCAGGCACACGCAGAGGCACACGTGCGGGGCCGGCTCCCGGCTCTCGTCGGGGATGGAGCCAGCCCACCCTCTCTCCTCTCCCCGAGTCCAAGGGCATTAACCTCTGCACACACACATCTTTCCAGGGCTCGGGCTGAAAGGGCACTTTGTCTCCTGGTCCCCGGCGCGCTCTACACCTGGGCTCCCAAGCCACCACCCGCGAGGCAGTGGCCACCGTCCCCGAGGGCTCCCATGACCACCTTGGTGCTGGCTCACTGGCTCCCAGCACAAGCCACGGACTCCGTGGTGGGGCGAGGGTCAGGGCATTGACCCAGACGGGCCAGGAGCCTCCTGGCCAGCAGCCGAGGCAGCCCCGTGCCCGGGCAGGTGGCCAGCGCGCCAGCCCCTGGCATGCCCGCAAGAGATGAGGGAGGGATGGAGACCAGCACGTCTGTGGGGCTGCGGGTCAGGAGGCTTTAAAGGAGTTGATTTAGTATTGTTCCACCTGCCCTGAAACGGGCACTTGAGCACGGGATGAAGGTTGCCTCGGGTCATCGTAGCGCTGAACAGAGCCCTTATAGCGCAGGGTAGGAGAAAGGGGCTGCTTTGGGATGAGACGGCTCCCCTGGGAGCAGTTGGGTGGGACTGCTGTGGTCCCACATGTCCCCCATGCACAGCTCTGCCAAGGAGACGCTCCCCCAAACACCTCCCCACAGTGATGGACGAACATCACTCTGACCACCAGCCCCACCAAAGTCCCTACAACACCTCGGCACCACTGCGCCCTCCCAAAGGCACGAGTTTGGGAGAAGGGGAAGAGCTGGAAGGGGAGGCAGGCAGTTCCGGTGCTGCACAGCCTTCCTCGGCAGTTTGCAAGGGTCCCTTCCCTGAAGGCATCACCACGTGCCCCGAGAGACCCCAGCCCCGCAGGCTGCCCACCCTGCTCTGCAGCAGAGCCTGGCCACGGTGCTCTGGGGGAAGTCGCATGGGGCAAAGCGAGATACAGCAGAGCCCTAGATCGTCTTCCACGCCCCGCACGGGATGGCAGCACCCAGGCCACGCCAAGACCCCTGCCACCTCTGCATTCCTTCTGCCCTCACCATCCACCATCACCTGCATGGGCAGGTCCCCTGCCGGGCACACGGTGAGCCCAGGGCCACTGCGGCAGCCTCCACCGCTGTCGTCCCCCCCCAGAGCCTGGGGAGCGGAAAAGGGATCTCTGCAAAGGGCAGCTCATGCGGAAGCTGTTCGCATCCCGTAGCGCGGGCTTGACGGGTGAGGAGCAGGGCAGCTCCCGGGTCGCCGGGTTATCGGATGATAACAAGGCAGCACAGCCCGAGCACGCGACTTCCAGCAATGCAAGGCTGCTTCCTTTGTTTTGGGAAAACAAGAGGGGAACGAGACCTTTTCTGGCACGTTCTTGCCCGGCCCGAAGCTGTCCCCCACTTGCACCGTCTCAGAGAGGAGTAGTTGTCCCCTCTGCCCCGCTCTCGGCAGGAGGAGGGGGCCAGGGCCAGCCCTCACCCTTTTCCCACCTCTGCGAGGAGCAGGACTGGAGCCGCTGACCCACCGAGCGGGGCCAGACAGCTGCTCCTT
>NW_010266735.1:3164-4739 GCF_000690775.1 Eurypyga helias | reverse complement strand
CATTCCCACCTTCCCCTCCAACCCAGGGACCTGCTCCATCCCTGCAGCGGTACCCCCTGCTCCCCGGAGAGCTGCGGGTTTGATGGGGGTGTGGGAGACCCCCCCCACCCCTTCCCCAGCGGAGGAGGAAACATAATAAGAAAAATAAAATCTATAAGCCAGGCAGTAATTACAGTGTGGCTACAAAAGGCTGCCTCCTCAGGGCCATCATTATGTGGCTAAATTTAACGCCCTGCGTGGCTGCTCCGGGGGTGGTAGCCGCGTCCCGGGGCTCTGAGCATCCACACAGACGCCGGCTCCTGCTACCTTCCCTCCGTGCCGGCCAGGGCAGCACAGCTGAACGGCAGCCAAGACAGCCATAAAGCAGGTCAGAATTTTTTTAATAGTCTATTTACCAAGATGCTGTTTTTACTGCCGAGGTTTCTCTCGTTTTATCTCTGGCTTTTTTTTTTTTTTTTTTCCCCTTGCACTCTCTTTTTCCCCTGACTCCTGAACAGACTGGGCTGTATTTTCTGTTTTAGGTTTCTCTCTCTCACTTGCTCTAAATACTATTTTCAGAACTCTAAATTTATACGGTATGTCCCTTTTTTATTTCTTTCTCTCTCTTTTTTTTTTTTTTTTGGTAAATATTTGCCATGACTAAGCCAGGACACATCCCGTTTAAAAGGCTCCCATCCCACAAAACATCAGCCCTTTAATGACATGAATCTCATTAGCTCTCCCCATGAAAAGAGGTATAGAAAGGGAGCATCACTCGGCCCCTCTGAGTTCCTGTATCTGCAGAGACATATATTTAGCCGTGTGTACTGTACAGTCACAGGAGGGGACAGTCTGGGCACACGCACACCACCTCATTCAGCCAAAGGGACCCAGAGCGGGGGCCCCTGGGATCAGTGGGTTTTGGGATATCCGTCTGTCTGGGATGGGGTTGGGAATGGCTCTGGGCCTGGCGGAGCCAGAGCTGGTCCCCAAGAGCTGGTGGCCGGGCATAGAGGAGCCTCAGAGCCCCTCCAAGCTGGGATTTGGGATGCTCAGAAGGACTTTCTCCAGCACGGGGGGGCCGGTTGCATAGAGCCCATCCGTGCAAGGAGCAGGGCTGCAAGGAGCACAGCCACTGCCCCCTCCACCCCCTCAGCCCCACCGTCTGGGTTTGGCACTGGGCAACAGACATTGGCTACACACTTGATCCTGAAGAACCAGCAGAGGGTCCCAGGAACCAGTTTGACACCCCAGAGAGGCTTCCGTAATGAGGTGAGGGTCTGTGTGCACCCACCTACAGACACCGAGCACCAGAGCTGGCAGAGCATCTGCAGCCTGTGTGCAAGCACAGCATCCCTGGGGAGCGAGCAGAGCTCTCAAGAGCTCAGGCTCTTCCAGCATTCTTCCCAGAAAAGGAGGAGGCTCCATCTCCATCCATTAGAGCATCTTCTGTTGGGGAACCTGTTCATCCACAATCCCATGTGGGGCATGATCATCCCTACTTCAGCATGGCCTTCCCTCCCTTGATGTGGTCTTTCCTTCCTCAACGTAGTCATCCCTTCCTTGACATTGTCATCCCTCCCTCGGCATGGTCAT
>NW_010266735.1:2388-3133 GCF_000690775.1 Eurypyga helias | reverse complement strand
GTCGCGCTTTCCTCTTGGTTCAAGAGTTGCCTGGTACCAGAGGGTGAAACCCCAAGAGATGCCACAGGCTGCCCCATGGCTGAGATCTCACCCGCAGACCCTGAAGCCAAACGCAGCAGGAGAGAACCATGGAGAAGAATTTGCTCTCTCCTTCCCAGATTCTCTCTGCCTTTTCCCTCTCACCTCTAGCCCAACCAGGTGACGGTGCTGTTCCGCAGCCCTCCTGCAGCCCTACCATGCTGGCATCAGGTGAGAGTGTTAGCATGACAAGCCGGGTGTGAAAGCTGGGCAAACACACTGCTGAGCCGTCAGCATGGGCCATGGCTGTGCTCATCACATTCACATGGGTGCTCCTCCACATTTTGGGGGAGACAGCAAGAGAAAAAACCCCAAGAAGGGCTGCAGACAGGCAGTGCCATGAGGAAACCAGCGCTGCTGCAGGCATTGCCCTGACTGAGCAACACAAGCTCTCCAACCCATAAATAAACCGTGGGGGGTTTCACTTCCCTGCTGTTTTCTTTATATTGCTTTAAAGATTTGGTTTAGGCAGCTGAGGAGACCCAGCATTAAGCAATACCACCAGCTCAGGCAGCAGATGCCCACAGTCAAAAGATAACACACTCTCGCCGGCTGCGTGAATGCTCTCTGGTTTGGGACCCTCTCCCTGACAACAGGGCCACACTTCCAAGCTTTTCCACATTCCGGAGAGCGAGACACGACTGGAAAGGGGAGACTCACACCTCCC
>NW_010266735.1:2073-2354 GCF_000690775.1 Eurypyga helias | reverse complement strand
CGGGGGGCCGGAGCCGGTGCCCATCCCCCGCCGAGACAGGCTTCCCACCTCCCCCCCTGCCCCGACCCCCAGCAGCCAACATTAATTCATTAACAGTCCCATTAACACCCAGCTGTGGTTTCCCCCCAAACTCAGGCAGGGACCCGCTCCCCTGTGACAGCTGCTGACAGGCCAAGTTTCCACCTTCAGCCCTTCTGGAGTTCTGTATAAAAATAAGCGGGGCTTTTTTTCAAAAGGAAAACTGTATTTCCCCTATCCGCACGCCCGCGCACACGCGCAGG
>NW_010266735.1:1178-2054 GCF_000690775.1 Eurypyga helias | reverse complement strand
AATTTCCCCCACCCACAAACACATCGCCTTTGGCCGGAGACCAAACACGGGCATTTTCAGCCCAAAATATCAGGTTTTCCAGCACCCAGAAGACAAGAAGCTGGTGTGACCCTGAGCTGGGCTAAATAGGGCACCCGCTCCCCAGCCAAGGGGTGCTGGGAGACGCAGTGGTGCTCCTGTTGGGGCCTCATCCAGCATCCCCAGCTGCCAGCACCTCCCGAGGAGTTGGGATCTGGTACCCAACTTGTATTTTCCCCTTCTCTTGTCTTTCCCAGACAGCCATGAGCACCAGTCGCTCCAGCATCCCAAGGAGATGCCCAGCCCAGCACCGGCTTGACACCTGCTACCCAACATCTGTTTTCTCCTATTCCACATCACCAACTTTCCTTGACAGCACCGGCTGATGTTCAGGAGGCAGACCCTGGCCCTCCAGAATCCCTGGACTACCCCGTACCCCAGAGGGGCTGATATCCTTGCCCTACAGCACCCAGCTCTCTGCAGCACAGGGGCTGGCTCTCTGGGACTCTCACGGTGAAACTGGAGACCAGGGAGCAGAGACCTCCACGAAATGCATCACCTGGGGATCAGAGCACCGCTCAGGGCTGGCAGGGTGTGCTGCCTTGGCTATGTCACCAACAGGAGGGCTCCAGCTCCCTAGAGAGGACAAAGCAAGGGCCACCTATCTCCCAAGGAGCCCAGCCGCTAGCAAAGTGTCCTGCATCCCTTTGATCCAGAGGTGTCAGCCTCGCCGAGAGCCCTCTAACTACTCCTTCCTTTAAACAGCAAAGCTCACAAATGCCCTATATGGCTCCGTGTCTATACGTTGGCTATATATTTGTGTACACACACGCACACAACACACAGACATTTATTCGT
>NW_010266735.1:451-1122 GCF_000690775.1 Eurypyga helias | reverse complement strand
GGAGCCAAGAACATCAGTGGCCCCGGCGTTCACTGCCCCCTCTGCCTGCGCACACACCACTAAATACGGAAAGGGAGAGGTATAAATAGAGAGAGAAATACATGAATGGCCCTGTTTCCTTACGCGGACACGTAGGACGTGAAGGTCCCATCAGAGTGGGAGCAGGCAGCCTCAGGAATCTGATGGCTGTGCCCCCTGAGC
The DNA here is from genome assembly GCF_000690775.1 of Eurypyga helias. Classification (NCBI taxonomy): domain Eukaryota; kingdom Metazoa; phylum Chordata; class Aves; order Eurypygiformes; family Eurypygidae; genus Eurypyga; species Eurypyga helias. Next base: position 921 of record NW_010266735.1, on the reverse strand, counting down.
AACCCCTCCCCGGATGCTGCTGCCTGCCCAGATGTGCCCAGCTGTTTGGTACCACCTCTGCATGGGCTGGCATGACTGGCAGAGGCTACGGGGGCATTGGCCTGAGGGATAGGGAGGGAGCAGGTCTCAGAAACACCGAGAAAAGCTGCCCATGGATGTCACAGGAGAAGGGGCACAGCTGGGGATATGGGGGGAGCTGGGAAGGGCTCAGACGCACAGGGACAAGGTGAATAAACCTGGCAGTCTGTTCTGGGAACGGTGAGGGTTTAGGGAGCTGGGGAAGGCAGCGCGGGAGGTGCAGGCAGCATAGATCCCCTGCCTGTGGCCGGTGGAACCAGTGGGGATGGCAACGTCCCAGTCCAGTCCCCATCAGCTGGGGACAGAGAAGCCGCCACGTCCCTTGCTGACACAGAGCAGTGCCTTTAGAGCCCCGTCAAAGTCCACCTTGTTCTCCACCCCAAAAAGGTCCT
>NW_010266735.1:0-209 GCF_000690775.1 Eurypyga helias | reverse complement strand
GGCGGCTGCCTGCGGCCGCAGGGCCAATAATGCCCAAGATGTGGGAGCGGGGCCGGGGGTAGCGGCGGGGGGATTGCTGCTCCACTTTCCGGAGGGGGAAGGGGCTCTCCCCCTTCAATGCTCCCGTTTGAGCTGAGGCCTGGCACCGGCTCAAACCACCACTTGCTGACACGAGATCAATCATCCCCCCGGAGCTGAGCTGCTCCTCG
>NW_010266734.1:0-440 GCF_000690775.1 Eurypyga helias | reverse complement strand
GATGGTGGGGGCAGGGACGTGGGGCGTCACGTGACCCGCACACAAGACCCACGTGACGGCCACGGGACACGTGACGCTGTGGGACCTCGTGGCACAGGAGGGATGGGGACATGCGTGTGACACGGGAAGGGACACGCACGTGAGGGGGATGCCAGAGACACAAGGGACACGCGTGGCACGGGAGGGAAAAGGGACACGCGTGGCACAGGCACATGCGTGAGACAGGAGGGACACACGTGACACCGAAGGGACACACGTGACATGAGAGAAAACAAACACGCGTGACACAGGACGGACACGGGTGACAGGAGAAAAGAAACACACGTGACACAGGAGGCACACAGGTGGCAGGTGGGAAAAAGGACACACGTGACAGGAGAAAAGAAACACGTAACAGAGGAGGAACACGCATGACGGGAGAAAAAAGGGACATGGGAGAA
>NW_010266733.1:0-215 GCF_000690775.1 Eurypyga helias | reverse complement strand
GGGTGATCATGTCCCACCCAAGCCCCACCCACACAGGAAATGAGGTCAGAGAGCCCCGCCCAGACAGGATGTGAGGTCACATGGGGTGATGACGTCACAGCAAAGCTCCTCCCACACAAGAAGTCAGGTCAGAGAATCCCTCCAAGACAGGAAGTGAGGACAGAAAGCTCCTCCCACACCGGAAGTGAGATCACAGAGCCCTGTGACGTCACACT
>NW_010266732.1:1446-1858 GCF_000690775.1 Eurypyga helias | reverse complement strand
CGCTCTTTGCCCGCACATTCCCAGGGGGCAGGGCAGGACTTGGGAGCAGACGCTGGCTTTGCTGCGGGATGCAGCCAGCCATCCCGCCAGCTGCAAACCCAACTCACGCTGCTCCTCGATGTCATTCTCCGACTCGGTGGACTGGGCTTTGTAGTAGGTGACCCCTCGGACGATGGTGGGCTTGGAAGGAGGCCGGCTCCTCACCCGCAGCTTCCTCTGCAAGAGCTGCTTGGGCGTCTCGTCCTCCGGAGAGAGGTGCAGCTCCGGGAGGGACTCCACGGAGTTGATCTGCTGGGAGATGGTTTCATCTTTCAGGAATCTTTCTTCGTATTTGCCCTGCAAGAGGCACAGGGGGGTGTTATGGGATGGGCCAGGGCAGCCGTGTTTTGGGGGACCGGGCAGGTCAGGCTGG
>NW_010266732.1:891-1387 GCF_000690775.1 Eurypyga helias | reverse complement strand
GAGACGGAGGGGACAGACCAGCATCGCCTGTGCCCGACCTCGGTGCCACTCGCAAACCCAGGACTCGATGCTCAGCAAGGCACGGGCTGGGGGGTGCAGGGCACACGAGCGGAGTAGGGGGCCTGGGGCCACGTTAGCAGGGCACAACCCCCCCCGCAACTGCTCGCGTGTCTGCCCCCCAGACACCCAGGGAGCGGTGCCGGCGGCTGATCCATAAGAGCCCACAGCGTGCACAGAGCTCTGGAGAGGCGGAAAGGCTGTAGGCACTTTCCCATCACCACCAGGAACGCCCCCAGAGACTAGGAACCCGCCCCCCCAGGACAGGGAACCCCACACTGAGGCCGCCAGCAGCTGCCACAGCTCATGCCTGAAGGATTTCAGCTCATTAAAGGAAATCGGAAAGACAGCCCCGAGGTTGAAGCGGTGCCCACTTGGCTGAGAAGACAGGCCCAGGGTTCCTTCGAAGCACTGCTGCAATTAACAGACAGCAAAGGGG
>NW_010266732.1:0-772 GCF_000690775.1 Eurypyga helias | reverse complement strand
GGAGCAGGGGGCTGGGAGTGCTGTGGGACACCCTCTGCCACGGGGCACGGACCACCCCCCGAGCAGAGGGTGCTGGCACACTGAGCTCTGTGCCATTTCCCCACTCCCCGACCCCCAGCACATGTGTGGGAGCCCACCCTTCCCCCCGCTGCAGCTCGGGGAGCCCACCCCTGGGTAGGACCCCCAATGCCTGCTCTCAGTGCCGGGGGGGCATGTGCTTTACCCCCAGGAGCTGAGCACCCCTGTTTGGAGCTGAAAATGAGACAGTGACCGTTCTCCTCTCCCTAGGCACCTCCTCTGCCCCTGCAGAGGGGACGCTGTGGGGAGGGCAGGATGCTCCAGGAGTCACCCACGGACCAGCGCAGAACGAGGCCGCCCTAGCTTCCACCACCAAAGCAGCTAAGGAGGTCAAGGGCATCCTGGGCGGACTTTTCCCAAAACGCCCCTTTCACCCCTGTCTGGGGCTGCACAGAAGCGGCCGTCCCAGGCAGAGGATGTCCCCACGCTGGGCAGACCCCCCAGACACCCCCCGATCTGGGGCTGGGCGCCCGGGGCTGGCTGGGAGAGGTAATTGCCCAGGAGGGAGGAGGACAGGCTGTCCCTCCACTGAGCCCCCGAGCCCTGCTAATCATCTTCCCAAGCAGCGCGGCCGCTGCTGACCTCGAAAACCAACAAGGGAAGGGGGGAGGCCCCGGGAGCAGCCCGCTCCCGTTCCCTCCTACATCCCTGTGGCAGCTGGGCTGTGCCGAGAGAAGCAGGCTGGAGCCAGAGG
>NW_010266731.1:0-3037 GCF_000690775.1 Eurypyga helias | reverse complement strand
CCCCGCGTCCTCGGCCTGTCACTTGGGGGGTGACACGTGCGGGATGGGCAGATGTTACTGTGCAGTTAAAAATTTCCTTTTAAAATTTCTCTCAGCGCGAGTTAGTGCCAAAGCGACACGTCGAGCTGTGCCCAAGGGCAGGCTGCGCACCCACTCGAGCTCATCACCTTCCCAGAGTCACGGCATTCCCACACAAAGCATGGAAGAAGCACACATGACCACCACTGCCATGGGTCTGCCCGCCCCTGAGCTGGCTCCGCTGCCTCCCATCCCCTGCCTGATCCCTGCGCCGGGCTGGCAACCGCTTGGCTGCTTGACGCAGGATGGGCTCCGCAAAAGGCCCAGCGGGACACCGCCAGCCATCGTGCACTGCGTGGTATTCCATTGTTCATGTTAATTAGGGCCACTGGATGAGACCTGGAAGAGTTCTTAACTGTTACAGCCCCGGTGACACGTTATTTAGGGAAATTTATATTCAGCACCTGCCTTCCGCTTGCCTCTTGATACTCCAAATATTACCTTACCCGTATTTTATTATACATTCTGATAGCAACTTCACGGAAAATGGAAAATATGGGGATAAACAGAGCAGGCTGAAATTTCACCACCTACAAGCGACGATGAAAGATGTTTCTTCTGCTCTTGGCAAAAAGGAGGGGAGGGGAAGTATTTCTGAAATTATTTTTCCAAATAAAATAAGGCTTCCCGTTTCAAATCATCTGGTGTTTTTTCTAACCACAAACATGAATCTTTAAAAAAAAAGTTGAATTAAAAGGTCTATTGAATTGTCACCTATATTAGTTTTATTAATTTGTCAGTAGTAAGAGGAAAGAACTATTTTGACAATGACATGCCTGATTTTGATAGTACTTATGATACTTATGTCAATCTCTGAGACTGTCATGAGAATTATGTATGTTTTGAAAAAGCAATAAATCCAAATGTATTTAGGATGACAGTATACAATAAAAGTCCCCTGGTTCGGGGAATTTCAAAATTTAATAAAAATAAAATAGTGTACTTTTTAATCCATTTAAAACAAACCAGGTTAAGTCCAGGAGATTAAAATTCTTCAAAGAATATTTCTTCAGATGTGTTTGTACAGCCCCCTTCACAGCTGCTTGAGAAATGCTCTGCTAATTCCCACCTCCTCCGAAGCACCACGCTACGTGCCAGCCTGTAATCTGATTCATGCCAAGGAACACCAGAGGTAGAAACCACAGTTTATCAGAAAGGATGAAAAAATGCAGGTGGAGAAGGGGCTAGATAGGTTTATTTGAACTTTGGGCTCACTTGTCATTCTGTTGGCTGGCCGCCTGCTCTCTGGCCAGCTCTCCTCTCCCCCTCGCAATGCACTTCAGCTCCTCGGAGTCGGAATTCTGGAGTGAGCGGCACCTCGTCTTTCTGCCTGCTAAAAAAACAGGTATAATCATTACTCTCAAAAGTGCACTTCAGAAGGCATTTTATCATCATGAAAGAAGATTTGTTAAGAGCAATACATGAATGGGGTATTATTGAAACGACTAGGTTTTCTTGACTCATAATAGTGAATTTTCTACTCTATGGGCAGAAAAGCACAATGTTTTCTATTCCCAGGCTACTCATGTAAAATCCATGGTATTATTTTTCTTTTCACTATTAAACAGTTGTGAAGTGTTTAATTAGCCTTTGCAAGGTAGACCAAAACCTCAAACAAAATTAACAAATTGATATTATGCCTCTGAGAGGAAAATCTCCTGTTCTTGTGCAGCCAACAAAGCAGCGTGTTTACGATACTCGATGATTGTTCTCGATTCCGTTGGGCGCTTGCTGTAGCAGGGGTTTGTACAAGGCCATCTTGTCAGGCTACATCTTTTACTACTGTTGCTAGAAGGAAAACTCAGCAGTGGAATTTTGGTTTGTGTCATTTTACATATTAAGAAGCAGCAGTACGGAGTGGCAGCACTGGCATAGGAGTGTACGTACTCCCGGATGGGGAGTTCAATGGACTGGTCACCCCGGAGTCATCCTCGGATTCCAGGTTAAAATATTGTCGGTAACGGCAACTGTCTACTCGTTGTTTTTCTTAAACCACAGCCAAGGATGGGAGTTTCAGAGTACTGGCAAATTAAGCTATTTTTAAAAAGAGAAGTACAGTACAATCTCACAGTGAAAGCTACTACACTCATCAACTGCAAAATCCCTCTGGTACAAATGGTCAGGAAGTACGTGTGCTGAACACTCCACGGCTTCTCTGTAACCACAGAGAGAAATACATGCAGAATTCAACTTCCCCTGTTTGGGAAGTGACGTGCGCGTGTGCCAGGTTTCTGTCTTCGGTTGTGAGCGTACTGCTGCTAGAGGTGGTGATGGGGAGCTGCGTGAACTCCCGCAGTGGAGGACCGTGTGATCGTTAAGAGCTCTCAATAGGAAATAAGAAATCTCTTCTTCCCTTCCAATCCCAGCCTACCAAGCTTGCCAGGAACCGCACGGTGACGCAGAGCCTGCCTTCTGGCCTCACCCCTGCTCCGCAAGAGCCACCTCCTGCCACAGCCCACGCCAGTGCTCTGCGGATTTATGGTGGGTGCAAACTCCGCTCCCCTGCCCGAACCTGTTTGGGGGTGGGGGTGGAGGAATGCAGGAGACCTGCGCCTCCTCCTCCTCCTCGGAAACAGCGAGGCCCGGTTTCCTTGTTTCGGCCTGTCAGTGTGCGAGACACGTGGCAGGTGGTGCTCGAGGAAGCGAACCCCGCCGCGCAGAGCACGGCCGTCCTGTTCTGTTGTCTGCCCATTACCTCTGCCACGGCACTAGCAGGGTTCTGCTGCGGTCCCCGTGGTGTGCAGGGGTGTACCTGCGCGACATAAAACCTAACGCAGAGCCCCCACGGGCGGCTGAACGCCTGCACCGCTGCCCGCTCCGTACCTGCGCGACATAAACCCTAACGCAGAGCACCCACGGGCGGCTGAACGCCTGCACCGCTGCCCGCTCCTGCAGGCTGTTTACCGTACCAAAGGCACCCTCGGAGGCATCCCTGGGAACAGTGAGGGGACGAGGCGGG
>NW_010266730.1:14831-21728 GCF_000690775.1 Eurypyga helias | reverse complement strand
CGCCGAGCCGCTGCCGCGGGGGCTGCGCTTGGGCCGCCTCTGCCGAGCCACCCAGGAGCTCAAAATAGAGTTTGTAACGTGGTTTCTTCTTTGTTTGTTTTTAAGGTCAGCGAGACCCTGATGTAAGAGCCTCCGGTTCCTCGGGCAGCGTCGGCTTCGTGCAGCTGTACACGTGCAAAAGCTTTCAAGCGGCGGGGGTGTCCTGGTAGGGGGTCCTGGTAGGGAGCAGGAGGAGGAAGTTGGGAAGAGCCGTGACCACCATCGCGGACCCTTTGTCATTTTTTCGACACTTGGAGCCCGTCTGAAGCCTCGTTCTCATCTTTTACCCCATCCAGCCCCGTGTTCGCACGGTCCCAGGTAACGCTGCCTGACCCAGAGTTCAGCCAGGGATTAAGATATCGATCCCCCAGTCTGTGAATGAAAGCTTGCAGCCGAGGGCAGCTCGCGGCCAGAGCTGTTTTCTCTCTTTTTCTGGTAAAAGACAACCCCTCCCTGCCCGGGAGAGCTGCCCGGCCCCTCTCTGCCAGGGCAGGACCCCGGGCGGGTGAGTGAAGTGATTTAGTCTCAGGAATTTACTGCAGTAAGTATCCCTGCGGGGGATATAACATGAGGGCTGGCTGCTTTGCTGGAAAAAGAGAATTAGAGCTTGTTTCTGTTAATCTGTGCAGCCTGAAAAGGCTTTGCTTGAGAGAGAGAGGAAGGAATTGCAGAGGGCAGGCTGCAGTAAGGTTATGGGAAGGGGGGTCTGGAGTCAGGTTCTTGGTGTGAAACGTGGGGTGAGCAGGTAATTACCTTTGCTTCTAGTAAAATGGAAGTAGTTGTGGAGCTGGCAGTGTCTGGGATGTTTTTATTACCTCTGTAATTTAATTGAAATCCCTTGCTGGGAAGGGCTGGAAGGGGAATCTGATTCCTGACAGCTGAGATCTAATATAGTTGTCTGCTGCAGCGGAGCAGTCAAGGGGGGGAGGCGTGGGGGGACAGGAGCCTTTCTCAGCAGGGGGCAGCCAATCTGCCTTTTGTAATTAAGCTAGGTCACCTCGGGCTGTTGAACCTTTAACTCCGCTGGCAATGAGTGTCTGCCATGCTCACCCTCCCTGGGGACATGGATGTCACCATGGGGGACATGGATGTCACCTGGGGCAGTGTCCTGCGCCCGTCTGCTTCAGGCAGAGCCCTCTCAAGGCAGCGCTCGGCCTCGGCCTTTGCAGCACCCCTCATGTCCCTGTTCCCTTCCTAGAGGTTTTCTTCGCCCCAGCACTGTGTGGTGGTTGGGTTTGTCTTCCACAGCTTGATTGAAGGAACCATATGGAGCCAAGAGGCCAGCGGACTGTCCGAGATCTGCAGGCAAGAGTATTTCTCAGGCCGCCTTGAAAAACAATGCGTTTTCTCCTTCTCTTTTTGAAGCGTAAAGCTGCTTGTGCTACTGAAATTTTCCCGTTTCTTACGGATCAGAAACCTAGATGCTCCTAGCAATGACGAAAAGGGTGGGGGAGCGTAAGCAACTGGGCGTTTGGAAACGCTGTGGTTCAGATGCCAGAGGAGCCTGACAGACAGGCGGGACACGCGGTCGCGGAGGGATGGAGCACGCTGCTCGCAGCACCAGTTAGAGCACCAGAGCGGCTTCCCCGGTGCCGGCTGGCCGGGATCGCCATGTTCCTGGAAGGTTTTGGCTAAAGACCGCAGGCTTGTGCGGTTTCTACTTCCCAAAACTATTCGGTTACTGATTTTTTCCTGCTCAGTGTTTGTGCAAAATGGGAATTGTGGGGGTTTATCTAATTGCTGAAACCCCAGTGTTGGTTACTTCAAACGCTTCTCATGCAGCAGTGAGACAAACCGCTGCGGGATGGGTGGGAAGTCTGGACAGACCAGCCCCTCATGAGGCCCCCCTCTTCCTTCCTCCTCCTTTCACAGCGTGTTGTCTTCTCTCTCAAGAGACTCAATGGTAATTTCCCAAATCACAGTATTTGAGTTTTCTGCCTTCTCCTCCTGTTCACCCTGTCCCTCCTGGCCTGGGTTCTGTGCGTGCTCCTGTTTTTCATCCGCCACGTGGTGGGCTCTTGGATGGGATGAGCCACATGGAGGATGGTCACGTTATAGGATACGCTTATATAAATTCTTCAGCGGACTTTGTGTTGCTCAGGCAAAGGGACAGACTTGGTAACTCAACATCTCTCCCTTCTCAAAGTCCACTCGCGTTTATACGCATGGTGATTTAATGTTTGCCTCCTCCTGCCCTTTCTTTTTGCCTTCAAGGGGAATTTTATCTTGAAATCTCCCAGCTCCTGCGTTTCGCTGCTGCCCAGGGGAACTGCGTCTGGGCGACGTAAAGATGAGCAGGATAAAGGTGGGGGAAACAGGGCTGCGGGAAGGAGTGAGCACCTAACTCATTCCAGCCAGGAGAGAGCTGTTAGCTCTGATTAAACAAACACAGAGTGCAAAATCCTGTCTAATCACGTAGACTTTTTGTTTTCAACTCCTCTTAGGTTCAGTATCTCCTGGAAAGCTTTAATTTAAGGTTTCGCCGTGAGCTGTTTGTGGTGTCTGCTTCCAGCAAGAACAGCGGAGAGCAAGAGGTCTCATTGATTAGATTAAATAACTGGGTCACTTACCATTACCTGTGTTTCTTCTCTGGCAAGTTTTGATACTGGAAGAGGACGAGATAAAAAGGAAACGTGTGCAGCAAGAGATAAGTGTGGCTGGAGCTGCCCCAGGCAGAGGCCACTTTCTAAATGGATTTGTGGATGAGCTTTTCCTATCGGCACTGGGTCCTGTGTGAGGAGATATCAGGCGTGTGTAAACAGGCTGGCTTCTTTTTTCCTTCTCTGCTGGGTGAGTGGATATCCTTGATATCCAGAAGCCAAACTGGACAGAGTCTTCCCTCCTGAACAGTCGTAAGCTTTGTGAGTTGTAGCACTTGGTTCAGGAAGTGAAACCGTTTCTTTGAGCTCTGTAAAGCCAATGAACATCAGTCAGCTCCTGGTTTTCTGTAGCTGTAGATTTCCTTAGTTACTACGTTTACATATCAAATTTGGCTACTTCTTTTTCCTCTACTAAATTTTCAAAGCTGGGGAGTTGGAAAGCATTCTCCCAGAACTTGGCAGTGGCATTTCTACAGAAACTGGTGCTCTGGCTCGCTGGAGACCCCTAAAGGGCAAAGTGAGTGTTCCTGTGTGTCCTCAGGTGCCCGGGAACTCTGGCTACATAAGCTCTCCAGTGCCCCAGTTTCTCCGTCCTTAGTGAGGCTGCTGGAGCCTTTCGGGGTGTTGCAGCTCAGTCAGCATCTGTCAAGAGTTTCAGGGGCTTGGCAGCAGCGTTTGAAGTGCGAGGTCGGCTGCATTAACAGCTCGGTTACCGCGGGTGTCCAGCAGCAAGCGAGGCGCCCCGCGTGCCTCCGCTCCTACGTGGAGTGAAGCAGCAGGTTCTGATGTGAACGCAGCAGCTTGGCAGGACAGCCCGCTTCCCTGCAGCCTGCTGAGCAGTGAGTAATTGCAGCTTAGCAGCCACAGAAATCCAACTTCTGGGTTGAAATCTTGCTGCAGCGCTAAAGCCGCAGTGACCTGTAGGCAGGCTGCAGCCATGGGCCTTGCAGAACTCGATGGCTGCGTGTGCGTCTTCGTCTCAGACGACACTGTCCTTCGGAGTGCAGAGATGAGAAGCATAAAGACGAGGCTGTCTCTGCTGTCATTTGTCTCCCAGACCTGCTGTATGTGTCATTCTTTTCCTGCTTATCCAGTTGTTGGGGATAGGCACCTCTGATTTTACCGTTATCACCACCTTTTGGGATCTCTGCGGTGAGTCGGCTGCGGAGTGGAGCTGCAGTTGGACAGCTAAAACACTGGTGCCTGTACTTTTCAGACAGGAAAATTAAGGAAAATCCCAAGTCTAGGATAAGAAACACTGACCTTCAGAACTCATAAACACCACTGAGTGTTCAGGCTTTGGCTTCCTATCTTAAAACTGGCAAGGTTTCGGCCCTTGTTGCTTGTATTCAAGAGCTATTACGAATCTCCCTCTCAGAAATCACCTTCTGGTCTCCAGTCCGAGCTTAGGCACGGTTGGTTTCTCTTCCACACCAACTGTGTCCTTCAGAGGAAGAGAGAGATTTTCTTCCTCCTCGTTGTTTTGCATCCTTTTTCTAAACTGACCTAATTACTGTATCCGTCTAGTTTTTTCTTCCCTGCAGTTCTGTCCAGGAGTAGTGAATTCAAACTGGGAAGGCAGAGAGAGGACAGGATGAAGTTTTCCCAGTATTTTGCACAAGAGCATTGGACACACAGCTGTCTCTTTGGGAATGGCTTTGCCTGGTGGATCCTGGGATCTCACGTTTTCCTTCTCAGGACTGTTTTCTGCTCTGCCTTATGGTGGTCACAAAATAAGCGAGACACCCTTGTCTCTCCCGTTTCCAGCGGATGGCTGTGGGTTGGATTAGCTTGTTTAAACAACTCATTGACCCCCTAAAGGTTAACTCCCTGCTGCTTCCACTCCAGGCAGGTTTCGAGGGCAGGCAGTTTTCACACAGAACGGTTATCACAGAAGGGTTTGGGTTGGAGGGACCTCAAAGCCCACCCAGTCCCCCCCCCTGCCACAGGCAGGGACCCCTTCCATAGCCCAGGCTGCTCCAAGCCTCATCCAGCCTGGCCTTGGACACTCCCAGGGATGGGGCATCCACAGCTTCTCAGGGAACCTGTCCCAGTGCTCCCCACCCTCTGCGGGAAGAATTCCTTCCTTGTACCTAGTGCATTGTCATGGTCTTGCCCCGGCGTGTTGGTGAAATGTCTACTGCAGCTGCTCTAAACAAGGGTAAAGCACCCAGTTTCGTGGAGGTTGCTGCGTAGTCCGTGTGGTGTTAACAGGGAGCATGGATTGTAGGCACTGGGAGAAGCCGGGCAGCGTGCCTGGATGTGTCCTTGCTGGGAGAGCACAGAGATGCTGGTGCTGGGACTTGGCAGGGAAGGTGTTTAATAGGAGACTCCAAACTCTGTGTTTAGTCACCTCTCAGGCACCGTTTGGCCATGAAAAGTAAGTGACTTGCTCCTCTGGCCAGGCTGCTGCTCATCGTGCCCGCTTCTTTTCTTCCTCCTCAACAAACGAGTTCACACTCGCCTCTTCCATAAACCCTAAATTCTGCGGGACAACACCAGCCTTCCCAGAAGTGCCTGGCGTGAGAGCGCCAAGCTCGGGACCGGGACACGATGCGGTAGCACGGCTGAGTCACCTCCTTCTCTGCCCTTTCTCTCCTGGCTGCGCAGGATGTGGTGCGGGAGGCTGGCGTGTCTGCTCCAGGGGCTGAGTGGAAGCGCTCGGCATCGCTTGCTGGGGCTGCCCCGTGATGGAAGGACCGTCCCGGCTGCTGCGGCTCGCTGGCATCACACGGCCCCGGAGTCCCTCAAGTGTGCCTGGCAGCTACACGGTGACCATCTAGGTAGGTGTGTCGGGCACGTGTGTCCCTGGTTTGGTGTCTTTGTGGGTGGAGGAGTGACATTTCCCTGACCTTGTTCCCCGGGAGTGGCTTTTTTCTTCTGAAATGGCCGATGTTAGAGGGACACACACTGGGGTCTGTTTCGTGTTCCCTTTGGGAATTCCCAAGGGCAGGATGGAGCAGGTTTGTCTGCTGGCGGTAAGTCTTTTACAGTGAATGAGACAATGCTACACCAGAAATCAAATCAGGGGGTTCCTGAACAATAAGTGCACCGAGCCTTGCCCTGTCGGTCGCTTGTTCTCTGTGTAACGCTCAGGGCTGTAGTTTCCAAGCAGGATGGCTGGTTTGGCCTGTGCCCTGCTCTCTTGCCTCAGCTTGTGCAGGTTTTCCTTAAAACACTACTGCATTCAACATGGATTTTGGATGCAAATTGTTCCTCACTGTGAGAGAGCCTAAAGAAAAAGTGAGGAGAGGGGGTCCTGATGTGACAGAACACAGCACGCTGGTGAAAGATGCTCTCTAATGCTGATTTGTAATTTGGTCACTGGTTTTGGAGGTGACTTGGTGAGTGAGGTGCGTGTTTGCCTGTGGCCTGTTTGGTTTGGTGCAGCATCGCTGGGTGATGGCTCCGAGGTTGGTTAGATGTTGGTCCTTTGAGCCACTTGTCAGCAAAGGGAGTTGCTCGGTACTTTATCCAACAGAGTGGTCCCCAGAAAGGGCGTTGCTGTGACCTCAGGTACCTGGATTTTAAAGCAGGATTAGAGGAAGGGCTCTCCTGTTGCCTCTGCTGGCTCTGCCCACCTTCTGAAGGGCTTTGAGTATTCCTAAGCTGTCCCAGGCTGGAACAAGCAGAAGGGGCTTCATTATGCTGAATGGAGATCAAAGCTCTGCAGCGGGATCTTGGTGTTGTCTGGAGCGTTTGTGTAGCTGGGGTGATGGTTTGGGTGGCTCAGCATTCCTGGTCTACACCCCGGGGTGTACGGCAGCTGCTCTGCAGCCCTGAATTCCGCCGCTCCTCCAAGAGAGATGGTAGACGTAAGGATGCGAGCGGGGATGCGTTAGCTGTGCTTCTCCTTCCTGGTGCAGGATGAGATTGCCTGTAGGCTTGGAAAGGGAGACCCTGGCGAGATCACCAACAGCCAGGCCTCTGCCTGCTCTTCATGGTGTGACGAGCTGATTTTGTTTGTGTAAAGTGCTAAATCTAACAGCCCTGCATCCCTATGCGAGGGGTCATAACTTGTGGGCTCTCGTCTTCAGCCCTTGGCTTTGTTTTTTCCCATCGTTCACACCAACACATCTCATGAACCCGTCCTTTGCAGAGCTCAGGTACGCGAACACGCTGATGCGCTTCGATTTCGTCTGGCTGCGGGATCACTGCCGCTCGGCTTCCTGCTACAACACCAAGACGAACCAGCGCAGCTTGGACACGGCGAGCGTGGACCTGGGCATCAAACCCCAGGCGGTGCGAGGGGGAGAGA
>NW_010266730.1:2543-14820 GCF_000690775.1 Eurypyga helias | reverse complement strand
TGCAAAGCGACTGTACCCTGCGTGTTACGGGCCACCAGCCCTGGGTGATCCCACCTTTAATTGTGCCGGGAGAAGGCAGCTTCATCTCTGAATCCGCAGCTCTTCCGGGAGGAGAGCGGTAGGTGCTCCAAATGCTGCTTTTCTGAGGAGCAGCAGTTACTGCAAACACACCTCAGTCTCAAATTTGTCTGGTTTTTCTTCCCTTCGCCTCCCCCAGCCCATTTTTTGGGGGGCAGACGTGTGTATCTTCAGTGTCTGGGTAGTTTAGTGTTCCGTTTGAACACGGCAGCAGTGAGGTAGTGAGCAGATGGGTCGAGTTGGTTAGTTTTCCTCACCCTCTCCTATCCAAGCTGGTATTCCTCATCCAAATTCATACTTCCTGTCCATTCTCCTCTGCTTTCCAGCTGCTCTCTTCTTTTTGGTGTAGTTTACCTCTGTTTATGGGCTTGTCTTCAGCGCCGTCCTCCTCGGAGAGCAGAAAACAAAACCACTGAAGTTCAAACCCTTGGCTCTGAATCTGGGGTTGTTGCAGCAATGCCTGTGCTTTTTAGGCCTCATGGCCTTAACCAGATGATATTTTGGGTGGCATCAGGGTGCAAAGAGTCTGTCACCAGACAAAATTTAAAGGGTGAGGACTGTCCTAGACTGGTTATGCTGGTGACAACCTCGGGCTGTGCAGTGCGATTGCAGTGACCGTGACTCTCCCTTCCCAAAGGGCCGGACGGGCACGTGACGCGGTATGGGCTGGAGTGGCTGGTGAAGAACAGCTACGAGGGGCAGAAGCAGCAGGTCATGCACCCACGGATCCTCTGGAATGCAGAAATCTACCGCCAAGCCCAGGTCCCATCCGTTGACTGCCGGAGTTTTCTGGAGACAGACGAGGGGCTGAAGGAATTCCTGCGAAACTTCTTGTTGTATGGAATTGCTTTTGTGGAAAATGTCTCTCCCACCAAAGAAGACACGGAGATCTTAGCGGAAAGGATCAGCTTGATCAGGTAGGGCTGCCCTGGGAGGGCTGCTGGCAGCTTTGTAGAGGAGTCATGAAGGGTAGACTGTTACTTTCTTCTTGTTTGGGAAGGTGCTGCCCCCTGACCTCTCTATATGGATTTATAAATTGTTCTGGTTGGAAAAGACCTTTAAGACCATTAAGTCCAGCCATTAACCCAGCACTGCCCAGCCCACCCTCACCATGTCCCCGCGCAGCTCATCCACACAGCTCTGAAACCCCTCCCGGGATGGGGACTCCACCACCTCCCTGGGCAGCCCCATCCCTTTCTGGGAAGGAATTTCCCTAATATCCAATCTAAACCTCCCCTGGCACAGCTTGAGGCTGTTTCCTCTTGTCCTGTCACTTGGGAGAAGAGACCGACCCCCCCTCTCTGCCCCCTCCTCTCAGGGAGCTGTAGGGAGCGATAAGGTCTCCCCTGAGCCTCCTCTTCTCCAGGCTGAGCCCCCCAGCTCCCTCAGCCGCTCCTCACAGGAATTGTGCTCCAGCTCCTTCCCCAGCTCCGTTCCCTTCTCCGGACACGCTCCAGCCCCTCAGTGCCCTTCTTGCCCTGAGGGGCCCAAACTGACCCCAGGATTTGAGGTGCAGCCTCACCAGTGCCCAGCACAGGGGGACGGTCCCTGCACTGCTCCTGCTGGCCACACTGTCCCTGATGCCGGCCAGGATGCCGTTGACCTTCTTGGCCACCCGCTGGCTAGTGGTCAGCTGGCAATTGTGTGGTGTGGCCAGGTCTGGCTCTTCTACAGCATCTGGCCAGTCGCCTTGCGCTGAGATGCATTATTGCACCATGGCATCTGACCTCGTTTTTAGGGAGAACCCAGAGTCTCTAGGCTCTGGAGCTGCCTTGGGATGACTTTTGTGATAGTGAGTGGAGCAGCAGCCGGTCTGGGAAGGCTTGTGCTTTGCAAGGAGAGACGTTTCCTGTTATGCCTTGAAAGGTCAGGAGGGCAGCCCTGGCCCTGGGAGCCAGCGAGATCAAAACCCATCTGTAGCTCTCCCTAAAGGAAAATACTGGGAAATGTTTATTCCGTGTTTAGAACGTGCCAGCAGCCAGGCAAGCTGGGCTTTGAGCCCCAAGCTTCACCCAGGCTGCAGAGAGAGTTGCCTGGGGCTATTGGAAGAGGGCAGGAGGGATTCATTTAACAAATAGTCACCCTGCACAGAAATGAGGGGCTCCAAGGAATGACCAGCCAGCTTTTCCCTCCAGGTCCCCCCACCCTGTAGCCCGAGTCCTGTTTGTCCTCACCATCCACACCTTGTAGGGGAAGGTGGGTGAAAGAACGGATCCCAGGGAACAGGAAAGGGGGTGATTAGACAACCCTGGGGTGGGCAGAAGCGAGGGCTGGCTGCACTCTGCAGCTCGTCCTACTGCTCGGGGACTTCCTTGGTTTGACTGGGGCTGATGTTTGCTGCAGAAGGACGACCTGTGTCTGTGGAGGGGAAGGAAAACTCGTTGCCATCCATCTTTTTGGGGAAGAAGGAGAGAAATTGGATACTGGAGGAGGCATTAGCAGCACCGTTTCTTGACAGAGTGATTTTTAAGTTGTTCTGCTCTGTAGTAGGATGGAGGGGAGTGACCTCAAATGCAGGAGGATCAGCTTCACCCCCACACTGATCCCCGCGGCACTGGGTGGGAACTGCCCCCTCTCTTACAGGGAGACCATTTACGGCAGAATGTGGTACTTCACCTCCGACTTCTCGCGGGGAGACACGGCCTACACCAAGCTGGCTCTGGACCGACACACCGACACGACCTACTTCCAGGAGCCCTGTGGGTGAGTGCCGCTGGTTCCCGCAGCGCTGAAGGCAGGTGGGAGTCACAGGGATGCTGCTTCCAGCAGCACAAGCTTCACTGTCTGCAGTGCTGCTGCTGGGATGTGCTTCTGCTCGGTCACATGGCGATTCTGGGTCCTGTCGGATCCCTGCGGAGTGGGATAGATCACACTTTCCTACGCTTGAAACTTCTGGGTCGTGCAGAACGCAGGCAGTGAAGGGCTTGGCTGTTAGATAGTTGCCTACCCAGTGGTTCAAGTAGTCTTTTGTAGCCACAAAGAAGGCTCAGCCCTGGAGCCGTTTCTGTGCCACCCTGAAGCTTATAGAATGGTTTGGGCGGGAAGGGACCTTAAAGCCCACCCAGTCCCACCCCCTGCCAGGGGCTGGGACAACTTCCATAGCCCAGGTTGCTCCAAGCCTCATCCAGCCTGGCCTTGGACGCTCCCAGGGATGGGGCATCCACAGCTTCTCTGGGCAACCTGTCCCAGCGCTCCCACCCTCGGCGGGAAGAATTCCTTCCTGATGTCCCATCTCCCTCTTTCCATTTAAGCCCGTTCCCCCTTGTCCTGTCACTCCCTGCCCTTGGGAAAAGTCCCCCCCAGCTTTCTTGTAGCCCCCCAGGCACTGGAAGGGGCTCTGAGGTCTCCCTGGAGCTTCCCTTCTCCAGGCTGAACCCCCCAACTCCCCCAGCCTGTCCCCATGGCAGAGGGGCTCCAACCTCTGATGATCTGGCAGTCTCCTCTGATGTCACACTCCAAAGTGACACGCAGCATTCACTCTCAGAAATGAGCAGTTTCCGGGTCTTTTGGGCACCTCTGGCGAGGCGAGGCTCCTCCTGCAGTGAGTGCCTCTTGCCAGCTGCTGTTGCTGACCTGGGACAAGCCCCCACATCCGCATGTCCCTGCTGCTGGCTGAGCTCCGTTAGCGATAGCCCCCGGGGAAGGAGGGAGAAGGGCTCTCTGCCCTCCCAAGCCGTGAGCATAACCGAGGTACGTCCCGTGCTCACGTGTGCTCCGCGCAGTCGCTCTGCTTCAGTTCAGACAGGCCGGGGTTTGTGTTTTGGCAGGGGCGCAGCCCTCAGAAGCCAGGCTCTGATGTTCACCCTCTCCCCGCTTTTTAAAGCGGTTTGTAGCTGCAACTGCTGGTGTGCAGACTGCTTTTCTGCTCGAGCCTCTGGGCTGCGAGTTTCAGACGCAGCTGGAGAAAAGAGCAGCAGCCCTGGTCGTGGGGCACAGTGCGGTGCAAGAGGCTTAGGCTTAATTTCTAGCTTAATTATTTCCCTTTGGTCTGCTTTCATCTCAGTCAAGAGGGGAATCGTGAGGAAAAGGCCTGGGGGAGAATGGGTGGAAGTGCTGTGATCGCTGGATCTAGGGCTCAGAGCTGTGATCGCTGGATCTAGGGCTCAGAAGAGAAATCCAGTCCGTGCCTCCTGCCCTAGGGCAGGATTAGCTCTTTCCAAGGGAGGCTGTTAACTTGCAAAATATCTCAGTGGGAACTGAGGGGTGAGATCTGTTGGCTGCCTGTGGATTTCAGAGCAGCCCTTTGAGTTACCCGGCTGGCCCCTGAGCACTGTTGTTTCTGCCCAACCAGGCAGGGAGCTCCTGCAGTGGATTTCGGGCTGCTGTGTGGAACGGCAGTATATTCGTAGAGCGTGGGTCCTGCCGCACGCTTCAAGCTGGATCTAGTTGCCTTCCCTGTTCTCAGCAGCTGCCTGCAGAACCCCTGTGCTTTCCTGACCCGCACAGCCGGTACCTGCTTGGCTGACTTCTTCTAGGAGCTCACAAAATCTTCCCCAAAAATCAAACTTAAAGTAATTAGTAATCAGAGCTTCAGCCCACGAAAGAGCTTTGATTAAACTGCTCCGTGCCAGAACTGTAGAGCTCGGTAGCTGTTTCTACACCTTTCTTTTCCAGCTGGAAGGGTTCCCTGCAGGCGGGTGAGGTCTCATCTGCAGCCAGCTGAAGGGTTGCGAGCACCGGCAGCCTGGGCTAAATTCTTGGGGCGAACCCTTTATGCTCACAGTTCCACAAAACCGCAGTGGTGCCGGCAAAACGTGAATTTCTGGCTTTCCTGAGGCCCCCTCTCTGCCAGAAATCCCTTCTTCCCAGGCACTCGAAACAGTCTTTGACCTGCTTCTGAAGGAAAGGAGGTGCTTTTCAGGAAAGATGTGTCGCCTGAATGCCTGCCCTGCCCCTGCCGCTCTGGCTGACATCAGCCGCATCTGACATGCCCCAAATTAAAGGGTGAGAAGAGAGAAACTCCCCGAGCTGTGGGAAAGGCTGCAACGTTATCTCACACAGGTTCTGCCCTGGGAAGAGGCTTTCCCGGCGCCCCGAGCTGCGGGAGGAGGCTGTTGCCTTGGAGGCACAGCGTGTCCGTTGCTCCAGCGCTTGCTGACCGACTGTGAACTTCCCCTGATGCTGCTGCCGGTCCAAGGGTGGTTAAAGCGCTCGGGTGGAGCTGGAAGGTCCCGCCACATCACTCGCTGTGGGACTGGGTTGAGAGGCTCCGAAGGGAGATCAGGAGATAAAGGCTTTCCTGGAAGGTCACAGTTAATTTTCTGACAAGCGAAGTCAGGGGAAAATTGGGAGTAGGTGGCTTGAGGCAGGTCCTGGGTGTGTGTTGTGAACAGTGCAATGCCTACCTTGCTTGGCTGAAGGGAAGGGGGCTTCAGAGAAGGGTTAGAAGACAAAAAGCCAAGTTGGGGGGCTTCCCATGAGGGAGGTGTGTTCCTGTAGGCAACCTTCCCAAAGGGACTGCTCTGCTTTGGCCTTGCCAAAGGGTCTTTAATGTGTCACCTCGAGGGGCTTCTCCTGGCTGCTTCTGGGGGACTGTGACCTACATGCCTGTGAGTGGGGGTCACCCTGGACTCCCCTTGCAGCTCCTGGACACCTCAGCATTTTTTTGACTATCCTCCTGTTCTGAAATCTTGTATTCTGCTCTTGAACCTCTGCGTCCTGCTGCCTGGGTGGACTTTGGGTGACAGGGGCCTGGTCCTACACCACTTGAAGTCTCCCAGACTCCTGTCACTTGATTTGGGAGGCAGTTAACCCTCAGAAAGCAAGGTGTGTGAGAGTGGGCCTGAAGAAACGGCAGGTCCAGCCATTCCTTGCTGCTCTGTCCCCATTACCTGTAGTGGAGGGAGGGTGGTGCATCCATCTACATCTGCGTCGCTCCCTGTGAGCACCTTCTCCCCGGGACAGGCAGCCAAGGTCTGTTCCCTTGTCTCTGGCTTCTCTCGCCCACGCAGCATCCAGGTGTTTCACTGCCTGAAGCACGAGGGCACGGGCGGGCGGACGCTGCTGGTGGATGGTTTCTACGCGGCAGAGCAGGTTCTCCGGCAAGCCCCCGATCAATTCGAGCTGCTCAGCAAAGTGCCCTTGAAGCACGAGTATGTTGAGAACGTGGGAGACTGTCACAACCACATGATTGGAGTTGGGCCGGTCCTCAACGTCTATCCTTGGAATAACGAGCTTTATCTGATCAGGTAGGAGCAGCGTGAGGCCTGTGGCTTACGGGGAGGAGAGGGAATCATGGCTGGGGCTGGTGGCTTTCCAGAAGGTAGTGTAAACTAAAAACCAACGTCTATTTGAGGGGCAGGGGCGAAACCACAGAAACACCCTGTGTTTCCTCCTGGGCTGCACATTGCTGCTTCGGAGGAAGCGTCAGAACCATGATACAAAGATGGATGTCAGTGCCGAGCTTTGATTTTTTCACTCCTGCCACCCTCCCTTCAGCTCTATGCCCCTGTCTCGCTTCACTTGAGAGGCAGCAGGATTCATCCCTGCTCTGAAAAAGCCTCTGGAAACTAGCCTGGCACACAGGGAATGGGGAGAGCGCAGGCTGGTCCCCTTCCAAAGGAAATTTGGGCTGCTTTCTGAAACGCTGCCTTGCCTTAGTGCAGGAGGCCGTCCGGCTCTGCAGCCCTGTCTCGCCCGTTGTTGCAGTGCATCTTCCATGGAAAGCCAGCGAGAGCAGCTTTACACCTGATAGTGAACTTCTCCTTGCTCCTGTTGTTGTGTAATCTCCTGGAAGTCCTGCACTCGCAGCGTAGCCTCCCTTAAATACCAACTAATCCTACGGTTCCCGAGGTTCCCTTTGGAGACTCCGGGCCGTGCCTGTGGAGCCATGTGGGTGGTCTCTTCTCTCTTTAGGTACAACAACTACGATCGTGCCGTCATCAACACGGTGCCTTACGACGTGGTGCACCGCTGGTACGCCGCTCACCGCACACTCACCGCAGAGCTCAGGAGGCCGGAGAACGAACTGTGGGTCAAGCTGAAGCCAGGCAAGGTAGGACCCGGAGTTGGGAGGCTCGTGCGTGTTTGGAACGGGGAAGGAGGTGGGGTGGCAGGGTGTGGGCATTGCCACTAAGGTCAATGCTTTGGGCAAGCTCCACGTGCTGCAGTTTTCCTCTGTACAGCTGTTTCCAGGTGCCCTGTGTTACAGTACTGGCATGTGTTTGTGTTCCTGCTGTCCTAAAAAATTATGAGCTTCCAGATGAGGCAGGAATATTTAACTCAGCCTCAGAGGAATGTTAGTCCCGGCTGGGGGAGCAGAGGGTGGGCTTCCATTCACTGGAATGAGGACCCTCAGAAGCAGAGAGGCTGGGGACACTGAACTCCTTCCACAAGATGGACATACTCCATTCTGATGGCAGTATGAAGGTGTGAGAAGCTGGATTTACTTCTGAAGCTGTATCTGAGCCCTTCCGCTGCCAGTAAATCGCAGGAAGCCTCGGCTGTCCTGCCTGTCCCAGAAATGGCTGAGGGGCCTTCGCACTCGTTGGTGTGGGAAGGCAAAAGCTGGGCCTTTGAAAGGCCAGTGCTGGGTGCAGCTTTGGGGGAGCGTGAAGAGCTGGAGCTGCAGCTGAAGGCGCTGCAGTGTGTGGCTGCTTCCTACTGCTCTGCCCGCTTGAAGGGGTCTTGTTCCTACTGCTCTAGGTTCAGCCTGAGCCCAGGGCCCCAAAACCTTGCAGTCCGGCAGGGAAGATGCTCCTACCTGAGCCCCTGCAGCTCCCCGCTCCCAAGCAGTGGGGGAAGTGACGCTGCAGAGGCTGAGGATGACCAGTTTCTGTTGCTGCTGAATTATTCCCTTCCCTCCCGCGTGTCCACCACGCAGCGTGATGTCACACTGCCTCTTCCAGCCTCCAGGACCTGCCCTGTCCGAGGGTCCTGGCTGCGGCAGTCACCCTTTGACCGGTCTTTCCTCTTGCCCCGCAGGCGCTGTTCATAGATAACTGGCGCGTTCTGCAGGGGCGGGAGGCGTTCACGGGCTACCGCCAGCTCTGCGGCTGCTACCTGACGAGAGACGACGTGCTGAACACCGCGCGCTTGCTGGGGCTGCAGGCGTAGCCCCCCGCGAGGCCGCCGGCACCTCCGCGGCACCGCCACCACGACGATGCGCATACCTCAGACACCTCCGCCTTCTCCAAGCCCTTCTCCGTGCCCGCTCCGCAGAGGGAGTGGGTGGAAGCCAAAGGTTACGGGAGCTTTATGGGAGCGTATTCTGCCGCTGAGCGTGGTCAGCTCTTGCTGTCCGCAGCCAGGCCGGTTGTTCAGCCCATCTGTCTTGGCTCCGGGCAAGGGTTAATCGCACCGTGGGAAGTGCTCCCAGCACCTCTCCGTGTGAAGTGCTCCTCCGATCAAGTGCCTTCAGGATTTGGAATCTTGGCATTCTTCTCTGTTGTTCAGCCTTTTTCTCAGCTGGCAGTTCTGGGGGGTTTTATAGCAGAGCAGAAGGGAAATCTTTGGGGAATTGTCTCCTGGACTTTACCTCTTCTAGAGAAAATGAGAGTCTCTGGTCCATGTGTGATGGAAGCGGCGCTGCTCGGTCTGAGGGCCGTTGGCGTAGATCAGTGCCGTCAGCCTTAAACAGGCTCCGTGCCCCTTGACTGTCACGGATACACGCTGTGCTGCTGAGGAAAGAGAACCTGGTGTAGTTGGGGTGTTTCCGAGATTTCGGTTAGAAGGAAAGGGGAGAGTAGTGAGGTGTGCGTGTTGGGAAGGAGAGGGGACTCTGCTAGATGGAGATGTATTCTTCACGCTCCCGGCGCTGTAACGCTCGTGTTCCCTCTGCCTGTTGCCCTGGGCTTGTATCCAGGGCGAAGGGGCAGCAGCTACGGGATTTGCTGAGGAATTTCCTCCTGTGCCTGCTCTTGCCTCTTCTGCAGAGGGAGTTTGTTAGGGCATCTCTGCGCTGGCAGCTCGGTGAGGCTGAGCTGTCCTTCCCCACCAGATTCTCCTGCACGTGAAGGTAGCGAACACGGAGGTGCCTTTCGGCCCCTGGGAGTCGGGCACACTGAAGGGCTGCAGCGTAAGGAACAAACCCAAATCCTCTTATCAGAAACATTGGGATTTTAAGTTTGGTTTTTCTTCCATACTTCGGGGGTGTTAGATCCTCAAACAGGGCTGGTCCCGCTCATTCCCGGCTTTCCTGTGCAAGCAGGATGCTCTCGTGTCCCAGGTACGAGTGCAGCGCAGATGCATTTGTGCTAAACGTGCCGCCCTCGTTAATCTAAGTACTGAATGTATAGATCCCAGTGCTAGGAGACGCTCCTGGAAGCTGCCCCCTGTGTGGACGGAGCTACCCGACGTGGTCTCCGGCAGTTCCCACCTGCCGTGAGCCGCTGCTGCAGTCGTCGGGAGTCGAAAGGGCTTGGGGAGCGAAGGCTTGGCAGGAAGCTGTCGCTCAGAGATGTAAGGAAGCGGAACGGGAGCAATGGTGGCAGGTAATAACAAGCCTGAAGCGAGCTGGTTTGTGTCGGGTACGTCTCCCAGAGCCTCGGATGCAGGCAGGAACCTGTTTTCCACTGGGCTGAGCCAGGGGATTCCCTGAGCAACCTGCCGCGTGTGTTGTCACTCTCTCCGTCAGGCATTTGCTCATAGGTTCTGGGGCGCCAGTGGCACCAGCACAGCTGAGATGGGAAGTTTTACCCGTCTTTGGCCCGTGTTGGAGTAGCCAACTGCCACGGATACGGATGCTGCCCCTCAGCCGGCTCAGATGCTCCGGGGCTGCTTCGCCCTGTGCTTCTGGGCCTGGAGGGTGGGGGAAGAGGCTGTGGCAAAACTCTGTTGGCTGATAGCGGACCCCGATTTGAAACCCTGGGTAGTGGAGCCCTCTTTCCAGTTATTTGAGGGGATTGGTGGTTTCCTGAGCTCTTTTTCCTGTCCCTGTGCCCCCAGGATACGGGGGAAAGCGCTTGGGTAACGTGGAAACCTTCCCCTAGTCACGGTGATCAGCTTCAGCTCCCCCTGCCCGGGGCACTTCAGCAACTGAAAGGCTCCTGCTGCCCTGAGCTGGAGCCTCTCCCAAGGGAGAGCTGGCCCGTTGGCGACGGATTGTCGCGACGTCGGTGCCTTTCTGACCAGGGACGCGGTGACTGTCGCTCTGCCTCCCGCGGCCGAGGGCTGTGGTCCTTGGGCTGTTCTGAGCCACGACACTCCTCGAGGTGACGGTGTGACCTGTGGTGGGCAGGATCGTTCACGGGGAATGTAGAAACACGTTTCCTCCCAGCTAATTAGCGTAGGCACCCTAACGAAGTGAGGAGTGAGGAGAGCTTTAAGTCTTGTGCCTCGCCTCTCCCCGCTTCCCACGGGGGCTAAACACTTCCTGCGCGGCTCCTGAGCGTCAGAACCTTGAAGGACCGGGATCTCTGCGGGATACGGGTGTTCCTTGCGCCCTGTTTCGGGATGGGTTCCGTGGGCTGTAGCGATACTGGTTGGGGTTTTGTAACCCGGCTTTTTCAGGTCTCTCGGCCAATAAATGATGGACTGCTTCCCCCTTCCCACCACGCTGGTGATCCAGTGTCTGCGTGGAAGACCTTTTCCAAACGAAGGGATCAAATCTTCAAATAAATGATTTATAAAGGGGTCGGCTTAACAAAACACGTGTGTTTCGTGCGATTATGAACTTGACAGGCTATGCTAGCCACCGAGGGTGGAGCGAATGAGAGGAGCATGTCTGGCTGCTCCTTCGTTCTCGGGCTGGCCACGCGGTGGCAGAAAATCCAAGAAATCAGCAGTAAAAACCTGGGGATGGTCACATCCCTGTGTGGCTTCAGGGCTGGTGCTGCTGCTGCTTCTGTTTCTTCTGGTCTTTAAGGTCCCTCCCAAACTAAACCATCCTGTGATTCTGCTGCGCTGGGTCCGTTTCCTCCGAGAAGCCCAGGTGCTGCGCTGGGCCCGTTTCCTCCGAGAAGCCCAGGAATTGGGGTCGGAAAGCCTGCGTGACCACGAGCAGCGTTGGAGCCGCGGGATGCAGCATGCGTTGTGCCAGAGGGATGGAGCAGGGAGAGGAGATGGCGTGAGGCCACGCGGGAGAGCTCGGTGGGGTGATCTGGGGTGCACGGAGGACAGTGGAGCTGACTGAAGGTGCGTGAGGCAGGATGGAAGCTGAGCGGAGCTGAGCTGAGGGCACCCAGGGAGGAAAGGAGCTGTGGGGTCTCCTGGGGCCCCCGGCCCCTATCCCTGCGTGTCCTGGGACCCCCGGCCCCTACCCCTGCGTGTCCCGGGGCCTGCAGTCCGGTGCCATTTGCTACCAAGGGCTGCCTCTCCCTAACCTTGTGCACCCTGAGCGACACCCCCGCACCCCATGGGCACCCTCGCTTCCCTCTGGGCTGCCCCAGTGCCCCCCACGCCGCTCGTGGGTGTCCTGTCTCCCCTTCCATCCCCTTGGGCCCACTCCCCTTCCTCTCGGGGGTGTGGGGGAGCCCACCGTTCAGGTTTAGGTCCTCCCTTCAGTGAAACCAGACCCCCCCATTTACCTGCTGGTCCCATCAGAATCCCCATTTCCCCTGCACCCTCGCTTCCCTCTGGGCTGCCCCAGTGCCCCCCACGCCGCTCGTGGGTGTCCTGTCTCCCCTTCCATCCCCTTGGGCCCACTCCCCTTCCTCTCGGGGGTGTGGGGGAGCCCACCGTTCAGGTTTAGGTCCTCCCTTCAGTGAAACCAGACCCCCCCATTTACCTGCTGGTCCCATCAGAATCCCCATTTCCCCTCCAGTTTGCCCCAGAGCTCTCTGTTTTCCTCCCAGTTTGCCCCAGAGCTCTCTGTTTTCCTCCCAGTTTGCCCCAGACCCCCCTGCTCACCCACCGGTCTGGGGATTGCTGGGTTTCATCTTTCAGTGGGTCCCCTCCGGTGCAGCCAGGAGCTTTTCCCTCCTGACAGGAGCTGCGTAAAGAAGAGATGAGCTGCTTTCCACCCCGGAGGGAATAGCTGGCTGGGAAGAGCAGCTACCAAGAAAAGGAGAGCGAACGTACGCGTCGTTCTTGCAGCGTTGGCTCCCTCGGTTATCACCTGCGTGAGTGATTAAAAACCCTTAGTTACGTGAAATACGCCCCAATTCTGCGCTTGCTGTGCTGAAATCTAAGCTGAAAAGTATTTACATTTTTAGCTTTACTCCTCACTTCTTTCCTTTTTGGCTACTGGGAAACACAGTAGGGTCCATTAACTACAAATGTATGGCCTCAGGGTAATTAATTGCCTTAATTCAAAACCTTA
>NW_010266730.1:0-2450 GCF_000690775.1 Eurypyga helias | reverse complement strand
CCCCCTGCTCACCCACAGGTCTGGGGATTGCTGGGTTTCATCTTTCAGTGGGTCCCCTCCGGTGCAGCCAGGAGCTTTTCCCTCCTGACAGGAGCTGCGTAAAGAAGAGATGAGCTGCTTTCCACCCCGGAGGGAATAGCTGGCTGGGAAGAGCAGCTACCAAGAAAAGGAGAGCGAACGTACGCGTCGTTCTTGCAGCGTTGGCTCCCTCGGTTATCACCTGCGTGAGTGATTAAAAACCCTTAGTTACGTGAAATACGCCCCAATTCTGCGCTTGCTGTGCTGAAATCTAAGCTGAAAAGTATTTACATTTTTAGCTTTACTCCTCACTTCTTTCCTTTTTGGCTACTGGGAAACACAGTAGGGTCCATTAACTACAAATGTATGGCCTCAGGTTAATTAATTGCCTTAATTAAAAACCTTAGTTCGAGCCCGGACTGTCGGGGTCGGAGAGACACAGTTTTGCTGGGGAAAAGGGACAAAGCAAATGCACGGAAAGTCAAGGCGGAAGCACACGGATACACGGCGAGCGGCGTGGACTTGGGGAAAGACGGCGGCGCAAGCGGATTTCCTTGAGATTTCCTTGACCGCGGAGACGCGCAGGAGCGTGGGAAATACCCACGGTAACGCGCACGGCTCCTCGCCTGCCGCAGGGACGCGTGAGGACCCCCCTCTACCCCCTCTCCCGTGCCCCAGACGAGCGGTGTCTGCTCGGCTTACCCAGTTGTACCCGGCGTCTCTCCCGGGGAAGTTTGCCGACGGATCTTGCTGCGCTGCCAACGGCAAGTCCTCGTTTCCCGTTCATTAACTTGTTCGTTAACCGTTAGCGGCACTTTGAGCCTCGGGGGTGTCAGGGCGGTCAGTACGTTAGATGAGGGAGGGAGGCAAATTATTGCTGAGTTCCCCTTTAATAACTTCAATAGATTTAATGAAATAAAGGGCAAACCTTAACGACATCGTAGGAGTCTGGTCATTTTGGCACCAGGCTGAGGTTTTCCGAATGATTTATTCCGGTTTTACTTCGCACCAACCCATCCATCAGCCCTGCACCGTTGACTCATGGATAATTAACCCCTTCTGGTGTCCCTAAGGGGTTCAGGGCTGGGCACTGCAGCAGCGGGGTCAGGGGGGCCTCTGCCCTCTGGCCCAAAGAGGCAAAAAAGAGGAAAAAGGGGGGTTATATAAAAACAGCCACTAGGTCTCGCCATAAAACCTGTTGCTCAAAAGCAGTTTGAGTTCTCAGAATGACCAAACCTCAAAATATTTCACAGGCATGTAATTTTATTGTTTTCCTAGGGGGGGAAAAAAAAAGGGGGGAAGCAAAACCAGTTTTGTAGTTCGGAAAATGCTGCCGGGGTCCCCCTGGGGCAGGGCAGTCCGTCCATCTAGAGCTGGTAGCATCATGCCCCGGGGCAGTGCCATCAGGGAATTCTAAGAAATCGTTTCAGGAGAGGGTGGGAGCACTGGGACAGGTTCCCAGAGAAGCTGTGGATGCTCCATCCCTGGGAGTGTCCAAGGCCAGGCTGGATGAGGCTTGGAGCAACCTGGGCTATGGAAGGTGTCCCTGCCCGTGGCAGGGGGTGGCACTGGGGGGGCTGTAAGGTCCCTCCCAACCCAAACTGTGATTCTGTGCCCAGCATCAGGGATGGGCGCTGAAGAAAAGGCGGAGGTGGCGCTGGCGAGGAAGGGGGCTGCGCGTGTCGCGCCGGCTGTCGTGGCTGTAATCACGAGCAGCAATAAACTCCCAGCGGGTGGAACTTTTCGGAAGAGGTACAGCGGGAGACGGGAGCGCTCCGTGGGCTGGGGCGACGTGGGTGATGGTTCCCCGCCGCGGTTCCGACAGTCGGGGTTGTAAACGGATTTCTTCACGTGGAAATACAAAGTGTTTGTGGTGAATAGTGATTTTTTTCCTTAAGCTTGAGTATTTCTCAGCTATATTTAGGCCTCGATTTCTTTATGCTTGTAACTCTTGAGGCGTTTCGATTTAGATGCTTTAACCCTCTCAGAGAGGAATCTGGGAGCCCCACGTGCTGCTGTGGCTCACTGACGGCTGGGGGAAGGTGAGTCCTTTGCTCTGCCCTCTTTTTGAGACCTAAGCGAAGAAACTGGGCTTCTCCGTAAAACGCTGCTGTCGAAAACCCACCAGCCTCAGCAAAGCGGTGCTTTTTGCCTCTTTTCCCCCTAAAGCACAAGCCCGGAGGCGCTGGCTGGTGGGTGCTCCTCCTGCCCGGAGGAGAGGGAATCTTACCGCGATCCCCAAAATCACCTGGGAAAGACGCAGCTGTGGGATTTCTTAGCGGGAGGCAGCGCCCCAGCGCGTGACGCCGAACGCACCGCGCTTCTGCTGGGGAGTCTGAGATGCTGGTCCGGTTCTCCCGGCGGCTCTTGGCTGATGGATGTGCCGTTTCCCATGGCAACGGGCGGGTGAGGGTATCCGAAAAAACCCCTTC
>NW_010266729.1:1446-2703 GCF_000690775.1 Eurypyga helias | reverse complement strand
ATCCGCCTGTAGTTCTGGGCGATGTTGCTGTTGCGCGGGATGGTGGAGGACTTGTCGAAGTCGCTCTGGGGGTCGCACTCCACGTCGCCGTTCACCGAGTAGCAGTCGTAGTCGGAGCCTGGGGAGGAAGGAGCGTGGTCAGTGCAGACGGGCAGGAGGTGGGCGGCCCAACCACCACCTCCACAACGCAATCGCAGCCAGCCCCAACAAACGCCACTGCAGTGCCACCGCAACAACTCAACTGCCACTACTGCAACGCGATCCCAACCAGCCCCAACACGCTCAGCGTCAAGCCCAACCATCGTCATCACAAGGCAACCACAACCACCCCGACCGTCACACCGAGATCACAACCTAACTGTCACCACTGCAACGTGACCGCAACCAGCCCAGCTGTGATGACAACAGGCCTCAACCATCACCACCTCATGGTCCTAGCCAAACCCATCACCGTTACAACCACCACCGTCATGTGATCACAGCCAAACTCCACCACGACTTGCCCACAGCCGGCTCAGCCATCACCATGCCAACATGATCACAGCAAAACACGACTGTCCCC
This sequence comes from Eurypyga helias, assembly GCF_000690775.1. NCBI lineage: Eukaryota > Metazoa > Chordata > Aves > Eurypygiformes > Eurypygidae > Eurypyga > Eurypyga helias. Next base: position 2,141 of record NW_010266729.1, on the reverse strand, counting down.
GTGGTTACTTGATGCCCAACCGCCACCTCCGCTGCCATCACCCACCATCTGCCACCCTCTCCATCGGCACTCAACCGCTGCGCACAAGCGTGTCACCGCAAACCACCCCCAACCGCACGCTGGGTGACGCTACCTGGTATTGCACCGCCTGGCACCACGGTAGCCATCGAGACCCAACCAGCAGCCAACTAATCACGAAAACCTGTGGCTACCGCGTGGCACGAGGCTTGTGCTACACACTGAACCCCTAACCCACATGACAACCTCACCCCACCAGCCCCCGGGCGTCACGTCCACAGTCCGATGCTACAACACCCACTCCATGCAGATGTGCCCCTGGACCACCGAAGCTTCTGCTGTCCCCTTCCCCCTCTGGGTGCCATTTCCGGTGGCTCCAGGTGCCCCTTGCCATGGGGCGGGTACCTTGGGAAGGGATGGTGTCCTCGGAGCAGGAGGGGGTGGTGGCCTGCGTGCTGTAGCCGCTGGAATACTGCAGCGAGTCCCGGCTGCTCTTCTGGTGCTCCAGGCTCAGCCCCCGGGTCAAGACCATGGCCAGGTCGCTGGCGGCGGGGGACACCTCCTCCCCATGCTGTGGGGGCAAGGGGCACTGTCAGCACCCTGGTTCCACTCCTGGGAGCCCCTCAAAAGCCCCCCCCACCGCCGGAGCGCCTACCTTGGCGGAAATTGTAGCCGGT
>NW_010266729.1:1068-1358 GCF_000690775.1 Eurypyga helias | reverse complement strand
TCCGCTCCCCGCTGGTGCTCCACGCGGTCCTTGCGCCGCTGCAAGGTGGGGACCACCGGCTGGTCGTAGGGGCTGGCCTTGGACCAGTCCTGCAACAGGCAAGGCACGCGGTGATGCTGGGGATGCCAGGAGCCGGAAGTTGGCCGGGATGGTGTGTGGGGGGATGCTGACATCCCCCGAGCTGTGGGTACCACCCAGGATGCTCTACCCCATGGAGGGAGAGTATGATGGGGCTGAACCCCACGACATGTGGGGGGAAAGACGTGTGAAAGGTGGCCCAGGTGAGATGG
>NW_010266729.1:658-876 GCF_000690775.1 Eurypyga helias | reverse complement strand
GTGAGATGGGGGAGAGTGGCAGGGAGGGGAGGAGAGGAAGAGGAGGGTGTTGCTGACGAAGGCCGCCTGCCCATGCCCTGGAGCAAGAACTAACCGAGGTGGGGGAGCTGCACTCGCTGACTGACTGACAGGTCTCGGAGGCCTCCGAGGATGCCGAGCTGGAGGACTTCTGCTGCGCCAGGAGCCGGAGGGGGAGAGAAGAGGCGGTTAGCGCTGTG
>NW_010266729.1:0-610 GCF_000690775.1 Eurypyga helias | reverse complement strand
AGCCCACCTCCCCCAGGGCAGCGGATGCGGGAGGGTGAGCAGGATCTGACCCAGCAGCAGTGGCTGGGGAAAGCCGGGATGCTCAGCTCCAAGCTCATCCCAAGCCCCGTGGAGCCAAGGGTCATTCTGGGGAGCAGGGAGGGTGCCCATGGCCATGGCATTGGGATGCCTGGGTTGGTGCAGACAGGCAGTGCCGGGCAGCTTGGTGGCACAGGTGGCATGAGGGATCAGCAGCTCTGGGCGGGTCCTGGAGCATCCTCGGCACGGGGGAGGATGCAGGGCGAAGGGAAGCTGTGCTTCGCGCTGCCTGCCGGGGCACTGATACAAACCGGGTGCTAGGGGCTGGGGCAACTGGGAAATAGCCTGTTCCCCTGGCACAGCTTGGGGACATCTGTGTCCCAACCCCGGGGGGGCTGTCACAGATGGGCTTTCACGGCAACCTGGCCCATGGTGCAGGGCAGGCACCCCTCCAGTATCCCAAATATCTCCTGTGATGGCAACACAGCTGGAAACACACCTGGGGGTGGGTACCATCACCTCCCCACCAGGCCCTTGGGTTGCACCCAGCAGCACCCACCCATTCTACAGAAGGGAAAACCGAGGCACGGGG
>NW_010266728.1:296-11267 GCF_000690775.1 Eurypyga helias | reverse complement strand
TATATATATTAAAATGCCAAAAAAACAACCAACGAACACAGTGAACTCAAAGAGGCCTTGAAACGCCTGGAATTTCAGGGGTTCTGTGTCTTCTGTTTAGTTCTGGGGTTATCTTTTGCTATTTTCCTTTCTGTTTATGGGGTGCGGGTGGGGGAGCCTTTTGAGGAAGATGAGGTGGGAGCAGGCGAGAGGAGGGAAGGCTGCCCTTTCCCGACAGCGGAGGAGGTGGTGTTTGCTGCCCACTGTCGCTCCCCGAAGCGTCCGCGGCCCATGCTCTGCACACTCCCGAACAAGTGACTCTGAGCTCTGCCCCAGGCTCGCGAGCTCCCCTTGTCCGTGACCCACGGAGTACCCTCAGCTTCGAGGGTGACTTACAGCCCATGGCTAGCAGCGATGGTGCCACGCAGCGTTTGAGAAAACCATTAGCTTGGGATCTGGCGTGAGGAAAGTGTGTTTACTTCCCTAGCAACAGCAGCATCTCACCCTCTGCTTGGTACAGACGTGGGTTTTACATTGACGAGTTTAATTTTCTGATTGAAAAACAAATTCTATGCAATTTCTGATTGTAAAAGGGAAGGGACGACAGTGGAGAGCGGCAGGGGAGATAAAGCCTTGAGTGAAGGTACATCCTGTTCTTGAATTGTTTTCTTTTATTTTGTCTTGAATGTACTGAAATAAAAGATGTCCTTGTATAATCATGCTTTTTTTTCTCTTTCCATCCGTGTCCACACTCACAAAAGTCGTGAGACAGTTCGAGGCCTGTCTGCTCAGGGAGAAACCCAGCAGCACCCCAGCTGAAAGGGAAGAAGTGCTTTGGCTGCTGCAGGTCTCTGCTGCCTGTGTGTGCCCACACCCGTGGTGCTGCTGTTATCTGTAGCTGACTGGAAAAAGAAACGGCCAAAAAAGAAAGCCCAAGATACGTGGTGGTAAGGGGAGAAAGAACCCATAGCTAACAAGCAGTGCAGGCTGTCCAGGGGTCCCAGGTTTCCATGCAGGGAGGACCACGGCAGTTACAGCCTTCCCAGACCTGCTGGTTGGAGCCTGGTTTACGAGGGGCTGAGGGTTAGGTACAGCGGGTCAAAGCCGTCACGTTATGGCAGGCAGGAGCCCGTCTCCAGCCAATGTTTCTGAGGAGGACGTGCGGGGAATGGGATGCGAGGCCACGGGCACATTGGGGTGGTTCTGTGGTTGCCAGCAGCGTGTGAAAGAAGCATCCGCCACACAGAGACAGTAAAGCGTGCACGCTCAGAGCATGCTCCTGCAGCCAGGAGAGGATTGCTATGTAGGATGTTACATCAGATGTTCATTAAGGTACTTTCTGGCCTTTGTCTCTGCAAATCTGCTGGATGTTACCCTCTCGCTGACAGAGGGTAACAGAGCGATGACGGCGCAAGCATGGGATGAGGTAAGGCTTCGCCAGAGCCTGGGATGCTGGTGCCGCGGGATCGGAGGGACAGATCCTCAGCTGAGGTAAGTTGGCAAAACTTCCATCCCTGCAAGGAGCCAAGCTTGGGCTTTCAAAGTCCTGACAGCAACACTAGAGACATCTGAGCGTGCCTGTGTTGTGTTTAAAGGCCAACATGTTTTACAAGCAGAAGAATATATTCATCAAAAAGAGGCTGCTTTTTAAAATTTATTTACAGATTAGCAGAAGAAAAGGCTCCATGAATCATTTATCAGACCTGGTGTTTTTTCACCCCTTCACCGCAGTGAATAAAGAGGGATCTTGACAGAGGCAGACATTATTCTTCCGCTCCTCCAAAGATCTTGCAGTCAGCTTCTCAGACAGAGGATGTCAGGAAAAAAAGAAGATGAGAAACCACCTGGTTTCTCTCCGCCTTTGCTTTTTCTCTCTCATGCTAGCTTGCTCCACCCGTATGGTTATTTTATATCTGGGTCTGTATTTTAAGGAGTTTTTTTCATGTCCCTCATGCCCTCTTATATTTTTTAATGTTCTGAGTGTTTGCACTCAGAGCAGAAATGGACCTCAGGGGAGGAGCGGGTAGATAAAAGCTGCTGGTCATTTGGATGCCTTTGCAGTGTCTCTGTAGGTCCTGTATTTTCTGCTCTCTGATTTTACACGGGGGGGACCCCACAGCATACTGCATCATTCATGAACCTGCATTTCTGCTCACACTCCTTCGTGTGGCTGGATGGCTTTGCCTCTCACATGTTCTCCCTTTCCCCACTTTTCACTCCCATCTTTGCAATAGTTTTGGGGGTTCGTTGTCTCACCCGGTTCCAATGCTAATGCAGCTCAAGATCTGGAGTGGTTTTCTGGCCAAAAGGCACTTTCCCAGTATTGCCATCTCCTGATAAACTTGAGTAATTCTAGTAAGATATCTCTGCAAATTCCACTGGGAGCGAAAGATTAGATCAATTAAAATGTAATACTTTGCTTTATCCCCTCTAACTATTTTGTTAGAACCTCCTGCCGCCCCCTCTGTTGGGGGAGCCCCGCAGCGGGAGGGCTTGCATCTTTCCCTGCCGTGACAGCCAGTTCTCCAACACCGGCTGGGTCAACCACAGTCTGGCAGCTTCCTGACTAAAAGGCCTGGGATCTCTCCTCGTGCGCTAAACCCCATGTTTGTGGTGTTATTCCAGGCGGTTCCATTTTCACCTAGCGATAAAAAGCTCTTTTCTCCCCGGAGGTTGCGTGGGTGAAGGTATTAACAAGGCTTGGACTAGCCTGGGGGCATTGACTGAACGGAGTGGCTAAGTGAAATAGAAAAGGGTTGTTCCGTGAACCGTGAGAGCCCACAGGACTGTGGGAAGAAAGACGGTGAGCTATAAATCATAAAATAAAGACTGAACCCTTTGGACCTTAGTGGTCCTAAGGCAGGAACCTTTTTGACCATTTCAGATCCAAGAAAATCTTCCCCGCTTCTGCCCTGTTTCTCTCCTTGAACCCCAAGTGCCTCACCAGGTAAGTGACCCGAAAGGCGGAGGAAGAGGCAAAAGGAACCGCTACTGTTCTGTTTTGCTTTGCTTTTTTTGCAGAGATTCTGAGTTGCAGAAAGGGTCTGGGAGGGGTGTGAGTCCCGGCAGTCATACGGAAGCTGGTGGAGATACCTACAGCACTGGTGACTGCAGGTGTGGGCACAGGGTGGCTGGGCTCGACAGAGGAATGGGGGTCGCTGCTTCTTGGGTGACTACTCTTTGTAAAGACATCCCTTGGGAAAACGGAGGGATCTCTGGGTGAGGTCTCCTTGGTGGAGGCTGGTTTCTAAGCTTATGAAAGAGCAAGGAAAGCAAAGGTGGGCTGCTTTGGATTTAGGTTTGGGGATGACGCTGTCATGATTTGGCTATGAAAAGGCTGCCTGAGTGACCACAGTCCCCTCCGCCGGCTTTTGTTTCATTTACCTCTGAGATTAATTACCTGAAAAGTATGTGCTTCTCTCCACTACTTCACTGATGTCTCCATTGAAGGTGATGAAATTTCTCGTGGTGGCTTTGACTAGCGGGGACAAAGTAGCCCGGCCCATGAGGTGGAGAGCCTGCCAGTGAGGCACCGCTCCGAAGGGAAGTAGCCCCGATGATCTAGAGGCATAGGTGCAGGCAGAATCAGGCCAGTGACCTGCCAAAGGAATTGCCAACTGCCATCAGAAATGGTGAAAAGTAAGTCTGGGCCCACGCCTGACACTTGGAAGCCCCGCTGAGCTTTGTCCCGTCCCACTGAACGTCTCGTCCGTGAGGGGACAGCATGTCTGCCTGGAATGAGGAGCTGCAACTTGAACGGAGCTAGCAGAGCTACGGCTCAGCCTGCCGAAACGCCTGCTGCACAGAGGATAAAGCACCTGCCGTTCCAGAAACCCCATTAAGAGTTTGATGGCCACTAACTGATTGGAAATACAGAGCTGAACTCTTCTGGTTCCAAAGCAGCACTGATGAATTCAGTACAAATAGGCTCCTCTGGAACTTGATACCACACTGGGAAAATCAGCCCTGTATCAGCCGGATCAGACACCAGGCTGGTTTATGCATCCTTCAGGGAGAGTTTTTTTTCCTCCAAGGGGGAATCTGCTGGACTCCAGTTGAGTTAATGGTCTGATTCGTGGCCGGGCTGCAACATTTCATCCCAGAAAGCATTCCAGCCGGCAGCTGAGGATCGCCTGCCTCGCCACCAGTACGCAATGGTCTGGGAGGGTGGGTGCAGCGGTCCATCGCCAGCACAAAGGGCCACACACCAGCGGCTCTCTGAAAGCTCCACTGAGGCCAGATCAGTAAGAAAATGAAAGAAGCTAGCTTAATTAACAAAGGCTTTCTCCTCTGCTGCGTTTAGGTCTGCAGTTATCAGTGTAGCTGGCAGTTCTCAAAGGCTGAAATGACAGTAGTTGGCCATAGAAGAGGTACCTGTCTGATTAGCCAGCGCCTATCTTCTGCCTGGGTTTTCTGTATCATACCTATCTTGAAGCATCTCCATGTATCAAAGGGACTAGTCCCACCATTTGCCTTTAAAAGGTACCCATTCCAATGTGATGAATAAGGGTCTATTACAATGGAAAGATCTAAAATTCCTCGTTTCTTGACTTAGGCTATTTTGGAACAGTATTTGTCGTGCTTTGATCGATTTGTACAGGCTACTCCTTTCTGTTGTTTTCATTGTGGTGCTTGTGTTTTTTGGCTTCTCACGTACTGAGGGTGCAAGGGAGAGAAAATGTCGGTTGGAGTGTAAGGGCAGTGAGAAGGGCTGCTCCTGGCAGACGGGGGCTCTTCTCACAGCCCGTCAGGACTCCTGCAAACTCACATCCTCAGCTCCTCTACGTCAGCTGGTAGCTGGGTTAGGCTATGCCTTCTGGGGAGCTGGTCCAATGTGGCTGCTAAAAATCCGTGTCGGTGTGCAGCATGGAGAACAGAGGGGACTTGCTGCTTTGTTTGGGACAAAGTGTTAACAGGTAAGGGGGAATTTCATTGGCATTGGTGAGGAGAAGGCGCTTTAGACCACTATGGCTGAGACCCGTGTTTTTTTAACCTGTTATCTTCACTCTTTTCCTGTCTCTCTGCCTTCCAAGTACCTTTGTCTTTTCTATTCATTCTCCAAGTACTCCTCCTCATGTTGCTCAGTCTCAGAAAAAAGGTCTCAGATTGGCTTTTGCCTGAACTCCCAGGAAATGTTCATGAATGTAGTCTTCTGGCTTTTCAGGCTTAGCTCTTGCTGAGCTGAGATTTAAAGCAATTTATTTCAAAGCCAAAAGTGAATGAAAATGAGGGGAAGGAACTAGGGGAGGAAAAGAAAAAAGACCTCTTATTCCCAGGTGAGCACTAAGATGTCTGATCTGCCTGCCTAAACCTGATTGTTCTTCCAGAGCCTACAGTAAATACCCTCGCGCGTTAGTGAGCACAGTTGCAGAGGGTGCTCCGGTTATTGCTTGCTGAATGAAACTGGGACGAGGAGGTTAGCACACAGCCTCTGGTTTTGTTCCCAAGCCATTGATCAGTCACAACGTCTTTAGCCCTCAGACGGCTGAAATGGAGGTCACAGCATGGTGGGGAGGCAGACATCTGCAGGAGGCTACCAAGCGCCCACACTCTGAGGTCCTGTGAGCCAGATTGCTCCCTTTTGTGAGGAAGGTTGGTTTGCTGGCCGTTTCAAATGGCCCTGGATTGCTGCTGGCTGCCTGACCGGGTCAAATGGCTGGATATTTCTTTTTGAAACTAGACCTTGTATGTAAAAAAGGAGTTTTGTAAGGGCGATGCAATAGTAACTCTGACCAAGCTGTTCCATTATTCCCTCACACGGACACTGTGTTTCAAGGGAGCATCATTAGCATCATCATTCTGGAACGAAGCCCCCTTTTATTTTGGTTTGGTTTTGGACAAAACGGTGTCCACAAGGAGCTGTGAGAAAGCAGCAGCAAGGATGGCAAGAACACCACCATGCCTTTGCCGGCACAATGGGAGATGGTCTCATAGGATATTCCCGCCTGTGGTGGCCGTTGTGTCCCAGCAGCGGGAACAGCAGTGGAGCTAGGAGCTGTCGCTCTCCCAGCTTGCTGCTCTGCGTCAGACTTTGGGCTAAGCCTGCATCCCTTTCCTGCTTGGGGTTTCTTGGCAGTGAGTATGGGATGAAGACCTCCCAGTCTGAGGAAGGCTGGTGCAGGGTTTGAGGTGCTGACTGCAGGGTGCGACATCACCGCTGCTCACTTTTGCCACCCCGGCAGCGCTCGCGGCAGCTTTGGGAACGTCACTTTACCACCCTGGGCCTCCGCTCTGCATCCTAAAACAGGGATGACCTGAGTACTTCCAACCTGACCATATTTACTAAATACCCTGTCAGGGAATAGAAGCAGAGAGAATTCTTTGGATTCATGTGTAGGACTAGAGGGGGTCTGGCAAGGTTTAATCTGTTCATGTTTGCAAAGGACTCCGAGAGCTCCGGATGAATGCGGGTGGAGATTTGCCAAGTGTTTGCTAACATTAATGGTTAATTATTATGAATGCTGGCAGCCTACGTTCTCAGCCAGCATCGTTCTCCGAATGAGATCCAGACCTGTAATGGAGTTGTTACACACACAAGACGGGAAGAGACAGCTTCTCGCTCTGTGTTGTCCTGTTCTCCCAGCCAAAGTCCCATTCCAAAACCAGACAGCAGTGGCACTTCTCTGCCTCATTGTAACAACCAGTTATGAATCCAGAGCATTTGGCAGAGGAAGACGCAGCCATTTTCATGTCTGGACTCCCTTCTGTCTGCTGGTGCCCTTTTCGTCTGACTGAACAGAATGGAAATCGTGGTCCACAATGAGATGTGTCCTGAACGGGGCAGCACGTGGGTGCCACGCTGTGCTGTGCAGCAGGGACGGATCCAGAGTCAGCTGGAGCAGGGTGCTAGGCACAGTGCTGCTCAGGCTGGCGGTGCTGTGGCACTTCCCAACGCGTGGGATGCCACACTGAGGGGTCAGAGGAGAGGACAGGGGCTGGCACAGCACATCATGCATGGTTTGGGGGCGTCTAGAGAGTGCAGCAGGTAGTCTGAAGAGGAGCGAGCCTGGTCAGCTTCATCCTGCATGTGCGCCTGGGTTTGGGAGAGAAACCATGGCGTGATGGAGAGGGTGAGACAGCAGCCAACTGAGTGACTCTTGCCCCGAGTGTCTGAGATTTGATTTGCCAGACATAATTTGATGGCCAGTATCATTGCAGCGGTACCTGAGAAGCTGCTTTTATCTAATAGTAGCCATCCAGAAAATGAAATCAAATGAATAAAAGGCTCAAGGTCCATTTGGTCCTGTGAACACGACTAGCAATTGCCAAATTATGAAAATCCAATAGATCTTCAGACTGCACCAGGACTGATTTATTTTTTATTTCTGCATTTGAAACTGCAGTCTGAATTTCTGAAGTTGAAAGCTGCATTGTTCCTATCTTTTGGCTACTGATAATGTTTTAGAATTATGACCATGGAGTAATGTTTGCTCTAAAAGGTAACTTCAAGGTGCATTAGTCTCAGATAATTGACAGAGTCCAAAGAAGTGATTTGGAAAGCGCTTATGCGGAACCAAAGATCTTAGTGAATTGTTACCTTAAATTAATGGTGTAGTGAGAAGCTGCTTGGAGTTGATCAGCTGGCGGTAGTGCTAAATGAAGTCTGGCTTTGAAGTTATTAGCAAAATATCTATGAGACAGCGCTGCTATGGGTTTATACACCAGTATTTTGTCTTCAGGGGCCCAAATCTGCGATGCGCTCTGAGTCCACAGGACCTTCCAGGCTTCGACAGGAGCAGAGTGTTCAGTATCTCTCAGGATTGGGCTCTTCAGCACGCTGGAGCTCGGGTTAGGCCAGTGTGGCTAACAGGATTCACACCTTTCATACCCTTCTTAATCCCCAGATGAAATGAAAGGTCTTCTCTCAACACAGTAAATCTCCAATTTTATTTCTCATTATTAAATCATTAAATTGGCCAAAAATGTTTAAATTAAGTGAAGGGAAGAGAGATTTGTGAGAAAATTGAAGCCTCTTTGAGGAATGGAAGAATAATCTCCAAGGATGAAGAAAGTTGCTGTTGCCAAACCCAGAAGCGAAAGGATCAAAAAGCTACAGAAAAGAAGTAGAAAATTGTGTATGATTCAAATCCTCTGCCCCACCCCCCATAAAACTTCGGATGATTTAAATAGAGGGAAAATTATTCTGATAAGCAGCAGAGTCTACTAGATGCTCCTTCCTCTGCTGCTGCCATTATCTCTGTGTGGGACCTGGAGAAATTCCGTGATCCCAGTGGGTCCGTGTCCCCTTGTGTGACAGTGACGCTGCTTCCCTGGGTGCAGCGAGATCTGTCAGACGTTATTAGTGTGGGTTGGGAATTAATTGGGCTTAGGTGCTGTACTGTGACTACAATGAGGCCCACCGGTTTTGCTTCTCTTTGATTAACATAGTGGGTAATTAACCGTTTGATTTTTCACAGACTCTGTTTGATTCTCCGTCTCAGGTAATTTTTCAGGAGTACATGTTGGGGTTTTTTTTGCCTGAAAGATCTGTTCCAGATCAGATGGGAGTGAAATTCAGGGAGTCTGTGGCTTGTGTTCTGGACATTAACGCTGGTTCCCTTTTGGCCTCAGTATGTCCGAACCCGTGATGGGACCCCAGTAAGTGTTCCCCTTGACAGTGGGTGACATCTATTCGTGCCGCATTAGAAGCGTGAGTGATGAGGGCAGGATTGTGAACTGGAGTTTTTTCAGCTCCTGAGGATGTTCTTCTTGCTGAGCTTCCTCAGGTCCAGCTCTAAAACAATGACAATCATGAACGTGGATTTGGGTTGCTGTCACCGAACATGGACGTGTCGCTGGGGTGAATGACCCTTAAGTGGCACTAGTTCTGCGTGCGTGAGCTTGCCCTGGCATTGCTGAGTACCACTGTCAGTATCCCCTGTGCCAGCAGGCAGTCACGGGGTGACTCCGCTTCCCATGGCCTGTTGAATCCCCGGGGGAGGTGGCGGTGGGAAAAAGGGGAGCCTGCCAGGAAGGGGTCACCCAGGACGGCCAACGCTAGTGAAAGCTTTGCCAAGCAGCTACTTATCTGCCAGGGAGGAGTAGATGGAGACCCATCCAACTTATTTCACCAGAACAATGAGACAGCCAACAGATGATAAGCACATTCAAGCAGAGCTAGCTTGGGCTGAATTCAAACTGGCCCCTAGAGCTGAAAGACAATTGTGTTAACAATTCCCTGACTTGTCCCTTCTCCCTTGAAATGGTGTTTCGTGTAGACCAGGGGATACGCCGGTCACTTTCTCACACTCGCAGCGCTGACCCAGCAGAGGTTAACACGGACATCTGTTATATCCAGTCGATCTGTAACTACAGAAAGCAGCAACTGAAATGTGTTTCAAATCAAAATGCAGCCTACTGGAGCCAGTTACCAGCTAACGTATGCTGTCTGCCTGCTAGCCACTAAATAGCACAGGTAAGCTCTGCAAAAAACATGAGGATTGTTCGTAAAAGAGCATAGCCTCTGAATGCAGTGGAGTTCTTTATCTCACTGAAACAGATACGAGAAGTAGCAGGGGAAGGAAAACCAAACGGAGACAAAGCACTCTCCAGAATGTATTAAAAGAACCAAATAAGCCATTCAGGGCATGCGGGTAGACAGTTTTTTACAGAGTGTTAGCAAGGCAATGTTCATCTGTGCCGCATAGGAACAAAATAAAACCAATGTCGTGTCAACAGGGTAATAAGAAAGAACACCAAAGTGTTTTTCTCCCTGTTAAAGGGAAATCAGGCCCGCGAAAGCCACGCATATATTGTAGCACTGTGACAGCTTGTGCTGCCAGTGCTCTACTGTAAGGAGCCCAGGGATAATAGGGTGACACACAGCAGAATTACAAGGACACAGTGCATGCGATTTCACCATGCCACCTGAAAACCTTGAACCCACAGCAGCGGTGGTAGAATTTGCCCCAGGATGTACAGCAGTAACATGAATGTTTCACAGTACTGCAATGGGCAAGGTTGGGATGTCAGTCAATCTTTCTCCACCAGTGTCTTGAAGATACATACTGAATGCTTTATTTAAAAAGCTGCTGTGTGTGAACCAACTCCCAGCTCCAAAGAGATGAGGGGAATGGGAGAAAGAGTAGCTGAATTTTAGGAGCGGTAATAGTCTGGGGCACCTCTGATTGACTAATGCAGCTTTTAACTTTGAAGCTGAGGCTTAGGTAGTGTGCTGATGCCTCTAACTCTGCCAGCTGTCTGCCCGAGGCTCCCTTTGCTTCTCAGGATGGATATTTTCTGCTGAGATATCCTTAGACAAACTGGTTTAGCTCCAAGGTTCCCAGAATTTTCTCCTTGGCCTAGCATTAAGTTGTCTGTCTCACACTCAAGTCTCCTGACTGTAAATCTATGGGTGCAAGCTTATGCCATCAGTCCAAAGTGAGGCAGGAAATACATGGCAGTGCAGGAGTTAAACTAGTCCCTCACACCCGGGGCTGATGCTGAACACATTCTTCATTTTCTTGCCCTACACCTGGGTAGCACCCACAATGCTGCCATTGTATTATTCTGCCTTGGTGGAGTGTGCATACATCAGGGTGTGTGAGTAACAGGATAAAGTTGTCCCGATGATGTTACGGGCTGGGGACGAGTGTGTAGATGCACTGTGGCTATTCAGCCATGACTACTGCAGCTCTCCTCCAAACTTCCCTACCTGCGGCAGGAACGAGAAGCCTCTTGCAGACAGTTTCTGATTCTTATCATGTAATCCCAGCAAGGGGGGAACCAGGCAGACTCGTTGCTAGGCAGATTTGTCCGCCACGGCCTTACTCCCTGCATGATTTATCATCCTTCCTTCTGAGGTCGTGACCAGCCACTGCGAAAAAGATGGAGCTGCCACTGAGCGATTCAATGGGTGAACTGGTCCAGTACGGCTGGGCACTGCCAGCACAGGGGCCCAGCTGCCGGACAAGTCGACACAGGGCGCACACCACAGACACTGCACGTCAAGAACACGCTGCATCTACCGATGCTGCAATTTCTACACACCGT
>NW_010266728.1:0-246 GCF_000690775.1 Eurypyga helias | reverse complement strand
CGTCGGGGGAGGGCAGGTCTGTGGGGCTCTGAGCCACCCCTGCCCCATGGGAAAATCCAGAGCTCTGCCCCGGGGCTGTGGGATCTTGGCGTCATCTGTCCCTCTGCCTGTTTGACGTCACTGATGAGGTCAGGTGACGTCAGAGGACGCTGCCCCGCGAGGGGGAGAGAAGGCGCGGTGCACACCGGGCCGCGGGTAGACCAGGCCGCCGGGGGTGTCGCTGACTCCATGGCAACCGGGGCGCGT
>NW_010266727.1:10491-14308 GCF_000690775.1 Eurypyga helias | reverse complement strand
CACCGGGGAGATGCTTCGCCTGTTTCTGCACGGAATTCTGGCCGAAGGGGGATGCAAGGCTTTGCTTTTTCTCCCTGCCAGCCCTGTCTGAGCTGGGGCACACAAGGAGCCCTCGGCCAGCCCGGACCCGCTCCCCCAGCACGGCCCCTTGGCCCCTGAGCAGCAGATCCATCCCGCCTGGCAGTAGGTTACGGTGGGCAACCTCTGCCAGAGAAGGGAAGGGTCTGATTTAAATCCAAGTTGTCACGTTTTAGGAGGCACCACTTGGTACCAGGGCGAGTGTAAAGGCCTCGGACCGCCTCCTGTATCACTTGCTGGGATTGCTGGGCGTGAGCCGCTGTGGCTGATCGGGCAGACGGGTGAAAGCTGCCCAGTTGGTGTTAATTCATTTTTAATACGTTATTTCTGGAAGCGAAGAGAAGAACGCAGGCGCTTGGGACTTCAAGCGGGGAGCAAAAGTGGCCCTTTTGTAGCCAGATTTTTTTGGTCCTTTCTCAGACCCCTGCACGACTGTCAGCTGGGTGGTGACTGGGGGGTGCTTGTAGGGCAAACTGTTCCTTCTGCGTTGTCAATCGATTATTGTCAATTGATTATGCTTCTTACAGCAGTATAATCCTGAAGGAGCTTAGCCTCAGGAGAGGGCAAACTAACCAGCAATGTTTAACTAAAACAGCCAAGGACAGGGGCTTCATTTAGAACTGGTGCACAGCTCGAGTTTTCCTGCTTTGTTGCTAATAACCACGGCAAGAATCCAGAGCGACCTGTAATTATGTCAAACGCTGGGAGCATCTAGGTTGTGACAGTTACAGCTATGCATGTTTTCAGTGGGTGCAGCAAGCTGGTAACTGCCTTTCCTTTCATAGCTATTAATACCCAGTGAAATCTTGCAGAAAGACTGAGTTTAATTTATTGCATTTGTTTAAACCTTGCAGCGTGCGTGTCGTTACAGCGGGCCACGTGATTGTGCTGAGCTGGAGAGGGAAGAGATGCGCTCAGTGAGATGGCATCCCCGCGCTCGGCATCCGCGGGGGCCACGCAGAGCGGCGGCTGGAGGGGGCTGCGAAGGGGAGATGCTGCAGCTCCAGCCAGATCCCAGCCTGGGCTGGTGCTTTTAATGCCAGCTGACTGCTGGTGTTCAGCCCCAGAGCTGCTCCGTTGGAGTACGCTGGTCATGGAGCCCAGGGGAAGGTATACTGAGAGTAAGAAACCTTCTAACTTTGCTCCTTGATCTCTCTGTCTTTCAGTAGAGTTGGGGGGTTCAGCCTGGAGAAGGGAAGGCTCCGGGGAGACCTTAGAGACCCTTCCAGTGCCTGGGGGGCTACAAGAAAGCTGGGGGGTGCTTTTTCCAAGGGCAGGGAGTGACAGGACAAGGGGTAATGGGTTTAAACGGAAGGAGGGAGATTGACATGGGACATGAGGAAGGAATTCTTCCCACAGAGGGTGGGGAGGCACTGGGACAGGTTGCCCAGAGAAGCTGTGGATGCCCCATCCCTGGAAGTGTCCAAGGCCAGGCTGGATGAGGCTTGGAGCAACCTGGTCTAGTGGAAGGTGTCCCTGCCCATGGCAGGGGGTGGGACTGGGTGGGCTTTGAGGTCACTTCCCACCCAAACCATGCTGGGATTCAGTACTTCACAGTTACTTGAGAATCAAGGAGAAAAACATTTTGCATCCTGTAAAGCACCTATGGTATATCTGGTTAGTTAATTTTAAGCACCGGAATAATACTAGTTACTTAGACAAAACTCTTCATGTTAAGTACGTGCTTAAGGGCCTTGTGGGAAGGTGGTTTGTGCAGGTATGAAGCAGATAACCCCGAGGGGAGCCTGGTGCTTCTCAGAGCACAACAAAGTAACTGGAGACGTGTCACAGTCTCTCCCTGTTGTCATTGACTAGTCCTGCTCTGGAGCAGTTTTCTGTTTGATCTGGGTGTGTTGGAACCTCCTGGAGAGCGAGAGCATGCGTGTGTTTGACCTTGGAAAGCCTGCCATGTCGGAATCTGCCATCTAGGAGAGCAGGACTAATTATACAGCAATGATAGGGCCTCTGACGAAGGAAAAAAAAATACTAATTGCCTCTTGCAGTAGAGAGTGAAGCTGTAGCTGTAAATGCTGGTACTGAAGACACCGGGGCTGCTTTCATGCTAGATTGCTCTTAATTCATGACAGGATTGTTACGCTTTTGATGCCTGAAGATGTGACAGTGAGTCGATGTGTGGGGCAGCAGCACTGCTGAGGACAGTGTCTGTTACACAGGACTGTCTAGCTGGGGGCATTTTTACCATCTCCTTCTCTGCCTCGGTCCGAATGTGTGCTGTGCTGACCCTGGAAGCGCTGGGGGTGAGGGCTGCGCGCTGGGCTGGGCTCCCTCGGCCGCACCGGTGTACGTTCTTCCCAAGGGGAACGTTGCTCCACCGTTGCTTTCACCTCCACTTTCACCTCAGCGTGCTCCCAGGTTGCGGTCTGTCCGCAGCATCCCCAGAAGGAAACCTAGCCAGCTGTTCTGGCGAGCACGGCCACCCAACCCCTCCACATCCAGTGTTAAACTCTTATTTTTCCTGACACGCTCCGACACCCCCGTGCTCTCCTGTTTGCAGGAGGCAGAGCGAGCGTGACCGTTCAAGCTGAAGCATTCCGAAATACGGCAAGGTCTTCAGGAGCTGAAGTCAGGCATGTGTAATGTAATGCAGTTGGCAAACCTAATTATAGTTGGAGCTATTAGTAGAATGCATAATTATTTAAATTGTAGATAAAATAATCATTGAAATGACCTCCTTTGCATTATCCTGTTAAAGGTCATCTAGTCAGGATGCATTAATAAATATCAGAGTCGCTCTAGGAAGGTAACAGGCCAGTGTAGCTTCGTTTCAGTTTTGCATTTGATTTTCCCACCGTTGGCAGCTTTAGGAGAGGATTTCTGTAGTGCTGTCACCACGGCGCCTTTGGTCTTCCCATGCTCTGTTTGCTGGGGGCAGAATCATTTCGTCTTTGTCTCCTCCTTTCTCGCACAGCTCCTGAGTTGCGTTTTTGTACTGAAGAAAGTTTTGCTCGCACTCTCTCGGAACCAGAGATGCTTCGTAGGGGTGGGCCATGCAGGAATTCAGAGCGCCGTCGTCGCAGCATCAGTACGTGGTCGTTAGCCCTTTGTGCGCAGCATCACCGCGTCCAGGGTGCAGGGAGGGTTGCTCCACTTCCCCAGGTTTGGTTTCTTCTCTAGGGGGTTTGTGCAGATGTGGGCTGGCAGCAGTCAGCAACGAGATGTCAACAGCTGGAGATGCCATTGCTACTGCCTGAAAACTAGCAGCTCCCTCAAGTTTCTCCTCGCTGGTATTGTCTGCAGTGGGAAGGGGTGCCTGCTGCTGGGTGGTCCCTCTGCACAGGGTACCATCACGGGGTTATCGCAGCCTGTCGAGGGTGGAGGTGGGATGCGCAGCTGCCTTCCCTTCCTCCAGATGTTCCTGTTGAGCTAGGACCTTCCTGGAGACATCTCTTGCCCATGTCCTGCCTTGGAGAGCATCACGCCGATCTCTCCTCACCTCTCGCATACCCCTGGGATGCCCCAGGCCTGGTGCACAAGCAGATCTTCACAGCCTTGCTGCAACTGGCTGCATTCTTGTCTCGCTAATTAAGTTCAGCTCTCGTGGCGTGCCATCTGCCCCTCGCGCGAGGGCACGCGCTCGCCGCTCCTGCCAGCGCGGGCAGGCGGTGACGGTTCCCGTGGGATGAAGATGTATCTGTGCTCCCTCCCAGCACCTTCTGCTGCTTCCCTGGATCTGCCGGAGCCCAGCTCCTTCTCCTGCCAGCCTGCACATGTCTTCAGC
>NW_010266727.1:3766-10476 GCF_000690775.1 Eurypyga helias | reverse complement strand
CTTCCCTAGTTTTCTTCGCATATGTCCTGTGAGGATTGCAATCCCTCGGGTTGAAGGAGGGGGCTGGAGGGGGCAGTTGGGTCCGTGCCCTGCCCGGGGCTCCAGAGACCTGATGGCTGGCTCTGAGCTGGGTTTGTGTGGGGTGTCGCTATCCGGGGAGCAACGAGGTGGGTGGTGCAGCCTGTGCCCTCCCTGGGGGAGCCAGGAACAAAGGGTCCTGCAACCGGGAGGTGTTTCAGGGGGTCTCTGTGCTGTTTCGGGCAACCAGGAGGGTGCAGGGGGCTGCGGGAACCCCGATCTCAGTGTAAGAGAGCTTACACTGTAATAAAATCATTCTCAAGGCATATGCAAGATAACAAACATTTCTAAATGACGCTGAGATGCTAACGCTGCTCAGGGAAAAAAAAAAAAAAAGCTGAGTTTGGCACTTTTTTCCTGCTCAGTAAGGGTGTATTTTATTTGGCGTTGGCAGCAGCAAAAGAGTAACTGTCATCCATATCCCTCTGCAGTTGTCTGACTAGCAGATGAGATCTTTTGTCAATAAAAATGTGTTAATGTGCTGGACGCTGTCGGGGGAAGCTGTTGAGGGCAGGTTTTATTTGCCGCCCTGTGTTTGACATGGAAGCAGCCCAAGCCACGATGCTCATCCCGGCAGACAAGCTGCTGGTGTGTTGCTGGCCGTGCTCAGGGACCGCTGGCCTGTCCACAGCCAAGGTCCGGGCAGAGGAGCTGCTGCCTGCGCTGCCGTCTCCTCGGGCCCTGCACTGTGAGGTTTTCTGTGCTGCAAGGCAGTAACCGACAGAAACATAACTTTGGTATTGCTTACTGGTGCAGCAGGGTCAAACTGTCTTTGTGACGTGCTGAAGCAGGCTTCCGGGGGGTGACTGTGGGTAGGAAAGATGCTCTAATGACTGAGCCCCAAACCTTTGGACCTGTGTTTTCCTCTTGCATGTAACCTGCTTTCAGTGGAGGGTCTGTGGTTTGTCGTGGCTCTTTTCGTTGAAACAAAAACCCATCACTCTTGTTCCCTTGCTCTGTAACTCCCTTGCTTGGTTTCTGCTTGGAGCTATTTCTCACTAAAGGTGTTTTTCCAGCCCTGTGCAAGCCAGTGGGGTGATGCAGGATCTGAGCATCCTCATGGGAGCAGCTCCCAGCTGCAGCTCCCAAACAGGACGGGGCAGGGGAGCACTGCGGAAAGCCTGTCCTCCCCCAGAGCGGGAAGTCCCCTTCTCTGGCGGCTGCAGTTCTCTTCAGTTCACGGTCCTGGCTTCAGCAAGAGCTTGTGCAGTAAGAGCATCCCTCAGCCGTCTCGTTCCCGTGTCTCCCCTGGAGGGAACAACAGGCTTTTCTCTCCAGCATCACCTTTAGAGTCACTGTTCAGACCACTTTTGTCTGCACCATGAGCGGTTCCCTGCATACTGGGGGGGCATTTTCCCCAGGGAAGATGTGGGAACAGAGTGCAAGGCTTTTGGTTTTACGTGCACTCCCTGGGTTTTGCTAGGTGCAGACAGTAAGCTGTTGCTGTGTTGTATTTGCTCTGCAATTACACTGCTTAAATTGCTATAAAATCCACTTTAAGATAGTCTCTTCACATGAACTGTGCTAATTCTGCTGCGGAAGAGATAATTTAAAGCTTTCTCTGCAGTGAGGAGGGGAAAGCTCGGTGATGGGTATGACCCTGAGGAGAGGCACGGGTGATGCTGAGCCTGCAGAAGGGTCCGTCTGGGCTGTGCTCAGAGTGCCTTGAAGGCCACGAGTTGGTGTGAGTCCCTCCTGGGGGAGCTCGGGCTGCTGCCAGCCCTGTCCCGTGAGCCGCAGGCTGCACACACCGCAGCCTGTGCCCAGGCCGGGGATAGCCAGGGCAGCTCGCGAAGAAGAAACCAGGGCGGTGTGTGTTTCTGAGGGGAGCCGGGGGCTGTGAGGTTTGCTCTGCAAGCCAGGGATGCGGTGAGTCAGAGATGCAGTAAGTCAGGGATGCTGTATTGCACTGGCTTGTTTCAGACCAGAGATCTGCTGTCAAGCTGAGCACCAGAAGCAGCTGCCTCAGATGAGTTGGTGCGTGCAGGGTGCCAGGTCAAAGTCAACAGCTGCTCCTCCCCTCCCCGGCGCACGCTTTGAGTCCCTCCTTCGGGCTCACATGCTTGGAACGCACATACATCCCTCTGTGCGCAGGATGACAGATCTATGGCAGCGCTGATTGGAAAGGTCAGAGCCTCTCAGGGCAGTAAGAGACTCCTCAAGGCATTTTTCAGTTCTGCTCTAAAGAAAAAGCTTTTTTCTGCCCTGTTCTCCAGGGATGGCTCAGTGCTGGTGGGATGGAGGAGGAACGGCTCTTCTTTTCTTGGCAAACTTCCTTTTTAACCATTCCTGGTTTAAGTGTCTCAGCATCTGCATACGCAGTGATCTCGTCATCCCTGTCTCTGTGGTACAAAAATAGTCTCTTTGTAAAACGACTTCAGCCTTGTTCGAAAATGATATCCACAATTCCCAGTTTCTGGCACCTTCTAAGGCACTGGTCAAGGTGAAACGGGCTCCCGCTTCCTGCCCGGCAGCCAGTGGAGCTGCTCGGCCTCCCCACGCCTCTCTGCCTCCATCTCTCGTGCACCCTTTGGGCTCTGGGTGCTGGGTCTCTCCAAAACAGCCCCTCGGGGCTGGGATGGAGGGTGAAGGGGAATGCGATCTGTGAGTGTGCCGGCTCGCGGGGCTGGGGTGCCGAGGGAGCGGTTTGGAAACGCAGGGCCGTTCCTGTGCCAGCACACTCAGCCGCCGCAGCGCTGCTCGGTGCGTGCTTTGCTTTTCCAGCCCTGGCTTTTTCAACTCGCCGTTCCAGTGGGAATTTAACATCCTTCGCATGAAGTGGGAATTTGTCTAGTTTTGCGTTAAGCTTGTTGTTTTATGAATGATTAAAGCTCCCATTTGCCCAAACAGGAATATCTCTTTCTAGAAGAGAACACAGAAAATGGAGCCCTCGGGCGATTCCTGCCTGTGTCACACGCCGGGGTTTGGCTGCCATGTGGCTTCTGCTAGAGCTGCCCCCGTGTCCTGCGCCACTGCCTGGGTCCTGCTGCTGACACAGGGTCAGCAGTGGTGGCCAGTGCCCGAGCATCCAGTTGGAGCGAGTCCAGAGGACTCGAGCCCAAGCATCTTGTTGGAGCCATGGAGATGCTCCGAGGGCTGGAGCCCCTCTGCCATGGGGACAGGCTGGGAGAGTTGGGGGATTCAGCCTGGAGAAGGGAAGGCTTCAAGGAGACCTTAGAGCCCCTTCCAGTGCCTGAGGGGGCTACAGGGAAGTTGGGGGGGGGGCTTTTTCCAAGGGCAGGGAGTGACAGGACAAGGGGTAACGGGTTTAAACAGAAAGAGGGAGATTGAGATGGGACATCAGGAAGGAATTCTTCCTGGAGAGGGTGGGGAGGCACTGGGACAGGTTGCCCAGAGAAGCTGTGGATGCCCCATCCCTGGAAGTGTCCAAGGCCAGGCTGGATGAGGCTTGGAGCAACCTGGTCTGGTGGAAGGTGTCCCTGCCCATGGCAGGGGGGGCAGAACTCAGTGGGCTGTAAGGTCCCTTCCAACTGAAACCATTCCATGATTCTCTGATCCCCAGGGTTGTCCTCGTTTGCAGCATGCTGTGGGCAGGGGGGCATGGGTGCTGTGCCTGGGGGGGTATGCAGGATGTGTGGTTCAGGGTCCGACGGGCTGCCCAGGGACCTCTGTTCTACTGGGACAGTGGTAAAAAGAAGCTTTTTATTTTCTTGGGTGCCTCATCTCCAGGGAGGTGCCTTGAGCTGCTCCTGCACATGGTGGGCTTGGGGACACAGCCCCCGTGCCCACAGGCATCCGTCTGCCGGGGCCGGTCCCTGGGAGATGCAGGGAGTTGGTTCACACCGATTAAAGAGCTCCAGGTTGGACAGGCAAAGCTGCCTGCAGGGGTGGTCCTGAGCTGCTGTAGAGTCCAGGTTGTAGGATCAGGCAAGGTAAATTTTAGAGAGCTTAAGTGTCCACTGGAAGGCTCTGACTAACCCTGCAAACTTCTTTGCTAGGTGCTTATCGTGGTGTCCGTTCGTGCTGAGCGCAGCGTTACCCTGCTTGCCATGCCACATGCCGTCAGCTCCCATCTCAACAGCTGCCTCCCCAAAGCTTTCACGGGAGACAATTCCCCCCCTGCCTCCTCTTCTAGCCTAAAATCCAGGTTTCGGTTTTCTGTGCTCTCTCAGGGGAATGCAACAGGCTGTCAAGTGCACGGGGTCACTTAATAAACCCTTTTTGGGAGCAGAAGACAGGTTGATGGTGAGCGCTGGTCCTCTCCGGCATCCTGCGACAAGCTGACACTCAAGCTCACCTCGCGTTCTCTATCTAGAGCTGGTTTCTTAGGTTAAATGGGAGGGATTTTCACTTTCAAGTACAATAAATTTGCTGAAACACGTACCTAATCCCTTGCACTTAACAGACTGAACTAAATGAAGCCCCATTACTTGTGCACCGTTCTGGTATCGCTCGAGTTACCGGTGTTGTGCGATCTTAGTGATTAATGCAACTGGAAGCTTCAGTGCAATAGCAGCAGAAAAATCAGTTTAAGGTGAAGGTAATGTACTGGCAGCTGTGTTATAGCTGGTTCTGACTCCACTCTTTATTTATTTACTGAGCTTACCCTGAGAAGGTGTCTTTCCTACCGCTGGGCACCCTTCCAGGCCATTAAAAAGCCAGTCAGCTCAAATGGCCGAGCCAGGAGCTATGCCTCATCCCTAACCCCGAAACAATTAACCTGAGATGAAGCTACGCCAGCGGCTGTAGTCTTGTGAGTCCTTGCTCGTGGGTGTGCTGCTGCCCCAGCGCCCTCCTTTCAGCGCCAAGCCATGCTGCTCTGGGCTCTCCTTGCAGGCCCGCTGCCCGCACCGGCATCGGCCGTGGCTCTGCGGGCTGTGCCCACGGTCCCGAGGTGCCCTCCATCCCGGGTCAGGGCAGGGAGAACCAGGCTGCTGCCGGGGCTCTGTGTGTGCTGCCCCAGCTTCTCCAGTAACCACAGCAGCTTATGCTGACGCCGTCTGCCCAGTCCTGCCTCCCGCCTGACTTGGTGTTGTCTCAAAGTTGCTCTGCGACTTTATTCTGTTCTATATTCTGTCCTGTCCTATCTTTATCTTGTCCTTCTTTATTTGATTCTGCGGAACAGCTGAGGCTCGGTCAGGGCTTCCAGAATTGCCTTGTCTTGCATGAAGGATCCCAAGAAATACCAAATCCTTGTTCTGCCTCCGTCGTTTGTTCCCGTGGTTGATCTACCTCCCTGTCAAAGCTGTTTCTCATCTGAATTGGTTTGGCTTTAACGTCTGTAGGCCCTTGGAGTCCAGGAGCTCTGCTCACAAGGTGCCTGTGCGAGCCTGCAAACTGGCCGGGGTGGACTGGGCTCTGCTGGTTTTGCTCGCTCTGCTCTTGCAGAGAAGTCTGCTCTTGGTTTTAAGAAAGCTCAGAATACTAAAGCATAGCCTAAGCAGGTTGAATCCTTAGGAGCGATCTGAGGAGGGGTTGGAACCGGAGCACAGAGATGTTTACGGGGTAATCTTAGTCTAGATGGAAATCAGGGGTGGGATTTTCTGCCGAAGCCCATTGGGCTGCTGGGGAAGTCGAGTAGCGTCCAGCCCTTACGTTGGTTTTTACGTGCCAGTTTCACCTGGTGTTTTCTATGCTAACTTACTCAAAACCAATAAATGCCCAGACAAGCCAATGCGTTGCTTTTGCATTGTTATGGCAACACACAGGAAGAGCAATAAAGCTGGATCTTGGCGACGGTTGGAAAAGGTCCACACCAGTTGATGGCAGTTGACTGAAGCCCATTAACAGCACCCCTGCAGCCAGCTGGCAAGTGAAACGTGGAGAGCGGTGGTGCCTTGCCAATATTTGATGCAAGTTTATAATCTTCATCCTTTATTTTCTTCATAGGATCCCCGGAGCAAACACAAATTTAAAATCCACACGTACTCCAGCCCCACCTTCTGTGACCACTGCGGGTCGTTGCTGTACGGCCTCATTCACCAAGGGATGAAATGTGACAGTAAGTGACGTAGCTGGTGGCTGTGGTTGCAGTGAGGGGGAGGGTCTGGCACCCTGAGGTCCTGGGCAGGGGGTCCCAACCCACCTCAGCTGCAGGTGGGAGCCTGTCCCCTCTGCCACCGGTGCTGAGCGTGCTGCTGGCACCCGAGGGGACACGGTGGGCGTCTTCTCACCTCTTGTGGGGAGCCCCATGAGTCCTGAAAGGAGAGGGGAGGGAAAGGCATCCGGCCATGGGGGATCCTGCCTGCGTCCTTCCCTGCAGCATCACCCACGTCCCCCTTGGAGCATCACCCATGTCCCCCCGTTGCAGCATCACCCACGTCCCCCTTGCAGCATCACCCATGTCCCCCTTGCAGCATCACCCACGTCCCCCTTGCAGCATCACCCACGCCGCCCTTGCAGCATCCTCCTCAGCTCTGGTTACTGTCCCCGGCTTTGTTTACTGCAGCCCGGCCTGACCCCCTGGGGCAGTACCGGCTGCGGTGACAGCCGCTCCGGAGCGCTTGGGTCTGCACAAACCTGAACCCGGGGAATTACTGTACAGGGAGGAGAAAATGGGGGATGAAAGAACCGGGAGAGGATGGAGAGCGAGAGACAGCGGTTGTTTTCCAGGTTAATCTTGCACGTCCCGATCGAAAGGACGGTGACTGTGATGGCTCACGCGCTTGCGC
>NW_010266727.1:0-3620 GCF_000690775.1 Eurypyga helias | reverse complement strand
TATACATATATAAATGTTTATACACGTATATGTGTATATGCATGTGCAGGTGATTTTTAGTGCCCCGTATCAGCTCCTGGTGAATCCAGCTGAATACTCAGCATTGCACCATGGGGGTGATGAAAGAGAATTTTGATAAATCAGCAAAACTCGAGTAATTAGCGTAAGGGCTATTAGCCCTGTAACCTCTGTAAGCAGGGCCCAGGGTGGTGGTCTGTCTAGGCAGGGCTCTGCCAGGGTCTCCGGCTGCATTTGAAGGTCCGTTCGCTGCATGTTTATCCCAGAATCCCTCACAAACATCTCCATGTAGAAGGAGGGCAGGTTCTCCACCCCTCTGGACACCTCGGGAGCAGAGGTGACGGGAGTGCTGAGTGTCCCTTTCTCCCACCCTGCAGCCTGTATGATGAACGTGCACAAGCGCTGCGTGATGAACGTGCCCAGCCTCTGTGGGACGGACCACACCGAGCGCCGGGGACGGATATACATCCGGGCTGACATCGAGAAGGACGTGCTCACCGTCGTAGGTGAGTACAAACCCTGCACGCGGGGTCGCCCGGTCGCCCCTCACTGCCAACGTGTGCCATGCTCACAGCAGTGCCAGCTCCTGGGAGCACAGTGCCTGGCGTTGGACTGGCCCTGGAAAGGCAGGACAAAGGTTTGAGCCTTCCCTGGGCACGCTCCTGCCCTCTGGCAAGCGCTGGCTGGATCCCCAGGGCCCGTCTGTCCTAAAGAGCTTTTCCAGTTACAGACTTCTCAAACTGCTCCTTGAGTCATGTAAAATTCCAGCATCTCAGGAAGGGATGGGGAAAAAATTTCCCCGATCAGCTACACCGTGTGAAAAAGTCTGTTGTTTGTATTGTGCTGTCCGTGGGATGGACATCCATTTCCTGCTCTCCTTTCCATGCCCTGGATGGCACCTGAGCCTGAACAGGTCTTGGTGGGAATCTCGGCTGGTCCTTTTATCTGACTAGAGCTTTGCAACCTTAGTCCATGGATTTGGAGACTCCCACAGCCCCCATCTCTATCCGAGACGTGTGCTGCCTTCCTGCTTGGTGCTTGGACGATGCTGGGGCAAGGCTGTGGGACATGGGGATCTGTGGGCTATGTGGATCTGGCCACTTTGGCGATGGGTGTCAGGCAGGAGCTGTCCCATGTGGAGGGAGAGGTGCGGGGTGGCAGTGCCATCTCACAGCATCCATCTCTGAGGATGCGCCAGGCAGCGGGAGATGGGGCCGGAGGAGGCTGCAGGCAGTGCCGGGCTCAACAGAGGCCCCTGCCCTGCGTGTCCCAGGGGCCTGACAGCTGCCTGCAGGGAAACCCCTAGTCCCCCTTCCCTGTTTCCTCTATTCTGGAACTTCTCCATTCTCAGTTTATGTCAGGAAATGGGATTATCCCATCTCTAAAGGCTTTTGCCACCTGGATTTTGTATTCCCAGAAGATCTTGCCTCCCCCGTGACCTGTAACCATCTTGTGAAACGTAAGCCGTGTTGGTGTAAAGCCTCTTGTCCCCTGCGTGGGGAGATCAGACCGAAGATGTGATTCTCTCCCTCGGGTGCCGGTGACCGGCCTCTCGAGATGCGTGTGCTGGCGGGGGGTAGGAGGCAGGGAGAGCTCTCCGCGGGCAAGGCAGACAGCTTGCGGAAGAGCTGGGCTTTGTCGCATGAAGGCTGAGCCCAGTGCTGAGCCGAGGAAGGAGGTTTCTGCCCACGCTGGGTAACCAGGCAGCTCCGGGCGGTTACGGTCTCTGCAGGGGGCTGCCGAGCTGTTCACGCTTATTCACAGGATGAGCTAAGATCGTGGGGGGTGGGGTAAAATGCCACCTACCTGCCCACGCTGCAAAGGTCAGCTGCGCTCTGAGTGGGCCTGGGGAGTTCCAGGCTGCTGACACTAGTAACAAGGACCAGACCCTTCTCCATCATCCCGGGAGCTTTGACTGGCTCCTCTTGGAGCTCCCAGCGGGGCGGCTGGGCTGGCCCCAGGAGATGCTGCAACACCTGCAGGGTTCACTGCAGTGGGATGGATGGGCTGAGCTCAGAGCCGTCACGCTCTGCTCGTCGACTCTAACGGGCGCTTTGTCCCCCCGGGAGGCTGTCGAGGGCTGGCTGCTCCGGGCTGGCTCCTCGCCTGGGAGGGCAGCTCGGCCGGGCGCATCTCAACAGGCAGCTACAGCGTGGCATCCCAGCCAGGGGCATGCCAGCCCTCCCAAACCAGCCCTACCTGCCCCTGCTCTGCTTCAGCAGGGGGTAGCCTGAGCTGGACCCCCAGGGTGCTGGGAGACTGAAAGCGGCACTGATCCGTGATGGGCACAGCAGCTCCCGCAGGTCCCCGGCGGTGGGCAGGCAGTGCACGAGTGACCCCCAGCCTTGCATTAGGAAATGCTCGGGTGTGATCCATGAGAGCAGAGAAGAGCCAGGATCTGTTCTGGGCTTGAGAGCTGTCAGAAATGTTTTCAGGAAGAATACCAAGTTATTGAAAATGTCAATGAAAAATTGAAAATGTTGTGTTTCTCCTTTTTTCCCATTTTGTTTTCTATTTGTCCTTAAAGGAGAGCTTCCGTGAGCCACACAGAACTCTCTTTCACAGAAGTCCTGCTTCCCAGGCTCCTTCCTTCCAGGGAGAGAGGCAGCACTGGTACCCAACCTCCCGTCAGAGGCCGCTGGGGCACAGAGCTCACCCTCTGCTGGCACCGGAGCCATGTTTCCAGAGCTCCGCAGGCAGGAGAGAAACTCCCCCGGCCCCTTTTTCTGTGCAGCTGGATTTTCTTTTCTTCAGCTGGGTTTGAAAGGCTGTTTTATTTCTGGCCCTTTATGGAGGTGTTGGTGAAAACATGTCATCTGTTGGCTTTTCCAGAAAGGCAGGGAAACGTACTGTGCGCTCCAGCTCTGCTGCATAGCTAATGAAGGAGTGGGAGCACTTGGAGAGGAGAAGCTGTGTGCCCGCTGCCGAGGTGGGGGGCTCTGCCTCCCCTCCCGCCCTCCAGGCAGGTGAGGGGCTCGGGATTTTCACTCCAGAACTTGGCATCTGCTCTGACCAGTGCAGACATGGTCCCCCAGCCCTCGGGAGGGGTGGGGAGCGACGTGCCCTGCAGACTGCCGGGTGCTGTGGTTTGTGCTGCCGTGGCTTTGGCTCCTCTCGGGTGGGTCGAGATTTCCATCACCCCGGCGGCTGTTTGCTGCAAAAAGACAAAGCCCTCAAATAATGACAGGGTTTGTATCCCAGGGTTTGGTCAGGGAGAGGGATCCACGCTTTTCCTAAATACACCTCTCTGCTGGCTAAGCGCAGGATGCTGTGGTGGGCTAGGGTGTTGGAGTGGAGGGCAGGGGTCTGTTTTGAGGGGTTTCCATGGTGCCTGGGCACCTTTCCATGGTGAAACGCAGGTTCTAGTGTTGGGGCAAGACCTTCTCTCCATCCCTTGGAGATGATTCAGAGACCCTTGCCCAGAAATCTGGCAAGCTTTCCCATGGCAGAGAACATCACCTCTGCAGTACTGCAGCATGCGATTGGCTGCTGAAGGGGCAGGCTGGGCAGGCAGAGAGGGCAGGCAGCGTTTGGCTGGGCAGAGGGGCAGACAGGGGCAGGAGGGCAGGCAGAGAGTGCAGCAGTTGGCTGGGCAGAGGGGC
>NW_010266726.1:2782-9898 GCF_000690775.1 Eurypyga helias | reverse complement strand
ATTCCCGGTGGCCCGAGAGCCGAGCGGCCGCCCCCCCCGCCCCCTTTCCCCTGTAAATACGCCTGGCTGGCCTGCGTTTCCTCCGAATTCTGTTAGGTGCTCTAAAAAAGAGGCCGTTTCCGTGAAGTTTGGTGCTCCGTGACACTGCCCCGCGAGAAAGTGGGGCGGCTCCGGTGAAGCCATACGTCCTGCGGCTGTTCAATTTTCTGTTCCACCTTTGCCCGTGAAGCTCTTCGACAACATCCTGGCCTGGCTGCAGCTCAAAGTTCCAGTGTAGTTCCACCGGCTGTTTGAAATTCCATCCTAAACCCATGTTATGTGGCTTTTTTCAACTTTGCCCTCAGCCATGGGATTTTCTTCTGGAACTCGGAGCAGGAGGGGTTGTTTCCCGCGCTGTGTAGCAGTTCGTAGTTCTCCGGCTCCAACTGCTGTGTGCGGTGGTACAGTCCCAGCAAAGCCCGAGTTTTGCAGAACACGGGCCAGGGAGGACCTTTGGGATGTGGCGGGTTAACATGCGGGTTAGCTGTTGCAGGCGGGTGATGCTCCCCGTGCCCGTGTTGCAGAGCTCTGGTTACCCCAGGCTGCCCGGGCACTCGGTGTTGAAATACCCCTCTCCCCGCGATCGGTCGAGAACGCTTCTCTCACGCCAGGTAGAAAAGACCTGAGCGCTGAGGTGTTGCCTGAGTTACAGGGGAAACGTGCTCTGCGCCAAGACCTGGTTTTCACTCTAAAAACATTCCCTGATTGTGCCTGGCCCTGGAGCACCCTGGCTAGCGCTGATTCTTGAACTGGCCCCTCCTGGGGCTGGTGGCAGCGGCAGAAATACTGGCAGGCGCGGGTGTCTGTGACCTGGTAACTAACCCTTCTGTTCTCTGCCTGAACTCCCCTACAGCTTCCACATGCGCTGTACCTCCTCTTCGGCTACGTGACCCCCTCGGATGAGGGGCACAGAGTGGAGGAGAATCGGTACGTTTACCAGCCAGGTCAGAGCTCAGCAGCAGCAAAGAAGGGGT
Source organism: Eurypyga helias (assembly GCF_000690775.1). Classification (NCBI taxonomy): domain Eukaryota; kingdom Metazoa; phylum Chordata; class Aves; order Eurypygiformes; family Eurypygidae; genus Eurypyga; species Eurypyga helias. The sequence goes on along the minus strand of NW_010266726.1, from coordinate 8,885 downwards.
CAGGGTGTTTTATACGCTCCTGGAAGGCGCAGGCAAAGGGAACTTCCCAGTCTGAACCACAGCTGTGGTTGGAAATCCCTTAAGGAGGGATTGGAATCTGCCACACTGGGGTGGCCTTACTGCAGGGAACCGGGAACGCCTCAGTCTCTTGGTGGGCTGTACAGCTGGCAGGTACTGACTAGGCTGTGCCCTTAATTTCCTAAAGAAAAGCACAAGGAAAACTTTACAGGCTGATTTCCTGTGCCTGGAAACACCCGTGGGAACTGGGGGGTGCAGGTTCCCACTGGCAGCCCCAGCTTTGAACATTGGGTTGGAGCGGTACCCACGGCACCCTCGTGGCTGCAGAAGCAGCACGTCTCATCCGTTTTCTGGACGATGCGCAGTCGGTCGCATTTAGGACGTTGGCGAAGGAATTTTCTGTAGGCTTCTGCAAAGTTGAGTTCACTTCAGGTCACAAGGACTGCGCTGGAAAATCGCATGTGGTGCGTAGCTGTCGTGGCTGTGAGTTGGCAGGCCCAAGAGAGGGTAAATTCGCCTCCGTTTCACTGCGTGTGGCTTGGCACTTGCGTCGTTTTGGGGAGTTAGAATTCGTTTGTGAAGAAACACAGCAGGTCAGCTGCTCCAGGAGCCATAACTGATGGAAAAGAATGGAGTTGGGCTGGATGGGTTTTCTGTGCTGCGTAGCGCTCCGCCGTTTCATGGGCTCTGCTGGTGCGTTCGGCGTGGGGACGGACTGTGAAGACCTTTACTGAGAAAGGGAACTTTGTTGGGTATGTAAAAGCCATTTAGCTCTGACTTTGCCCGTCGCTGTACACTGTGGGCTATGAGGCTGTTCTCGTTCCTTAGTGCCAAGTGCTGGTCTCGTGTCCCTGTCAGATCCTGGGGGAAGTGTGAACAGGTAGCTCCTGTGGAACACAAACTGCCTGTAAGCGTGGGCATGTTTCATAACGCTGTGCTGCCAGAAGATACAGCGCAGACCAGTGTTGGCAGGGCGTGTTTGACTTTGCTGTTCAGGGCCTTCTGCTTGGTTTAGGATCCTGCCCAAAAGCTGGCCAAAATAAAGAGCAGGTACGTTGCACCTCGCCCCATCTCAGGGAGGACCTCTGACAGCCTGCAGAATCTCTATCAGCAGGGCATAACTGAGCCCATGAAAACCAGGAGTAGGAAAACCACGTTAGTTCAGCCTGTTTGTGTGGGATTGTCTTGGGAAGCATGTGTCGTGCCGTGTCCAGTTACTTCTGCGTGTGGCTGTCCTACCACAAGCGTTTTTGGGTCGAGGAATCACTCACAGCAATGGAACTTGTTCTCTGGAAGCTAGTGAGGTGCATGGCTTTGAAACCCGTGTGTTGCTTCATGCGGGAAATCATCAGCCGCTCACGTCAGGATGTTTGTCTTGCAGAGCCAAGGAAGCAGAGCATCTGAAACAAGATCTGGGTGAAGCCAGGGAGGCTGAACGGAAAGCGAAGCAGAAACTCTTCGATGTATGTAACCAGGCTCAGTTACCCTGTAAGTTCCTGCCCTGCTGGGCACCACTTCACCTTCAGACAGGCGGATGCTGAGTGCATTCTGATGGCCCCCATCAAGCGGAGCAGTGGCTGTCGGGCGCAGACACCTACAGGACCAGCTGGTGCTTAGACAGCGTAGCTGGGATGGAGTTGTGTGTGGTGAGGGCAGTGCGTCAGGATGGTGATAAAGGCAGGACGGGTTAAAAACAGGATGGGTGTTGGGACTTAGGGAGCAGAGGTTGCCTTGCCTGCATTCACACCTAACGCTGACCCTGTGCTATCACAGTCCTCCATGAGCTTCTCCCACGGGCTGCAGTTCCTCATGAACTCAGGCTGCTGGGGAATCTGTGCTCCGGCATCTGGAGCACCTCCTCCCCTCCTTCCCCACTGACCTGGCTGTCTGCAGAGCTGTTTCTCTCACATCCTGCTCTCTCTCTGTCTTTTTTTCCTTTTTTAAGTATGTTACCCCAGAGGTGCTCCCACCATCGCTGATGGGCTCAACCTTGGCCAGCAGCAGGTCTGTCTTGGAGCTGGCTGGCATTGGCTCTGTGGGACACAGGGGAGGCTTCCAGCAGCTTCTCACAGAAACCAGCCCTGTAGCGCCCCCGCTCCCAAACCCTTGCCATGCACACCCAGTCCAGCACGGTGTGCTTGCAGAAGCTGGGGAGATAAACCCCAGGTCAGACCATCAGACCTGACTGACCGTGCTTGTGTTGCCGTTTCCAGCACGTGGTCAAGTACCCCCAGTACCCACCAACTGACACCAGAGACACCCGTTTTGACCAAGGATCCATAAAGCTGGATTTGAAGGACATTGACCTCACAAGACTGTCCTTTGACATAGGGTGGTGTCCTTATGCTTATGGTGTAAATAAGTAAGAATGTTAATTGTGGAAACTACGCTTCGTAGGACCTGTACGTACCCCAGATACTTGCCACGTCTTCCAGCGTCACCCTACGAGAACAGTGTGGGTGTGCCACGGGCGGCTGCTGCATGTCGGTCCGGGGCACCTGCTGTAGCACCCTCCATACTAGGACCCGGGGACGCATGAACACAGACAGGGACGATTCATGTCGAAGCAGGGTCCGAGATGTTTTTCCTGGCGGGAGACCAGCACCATAAGAAACAAATAATCATCTTATTTTACAGGTTATGAAAGCAAAGTAAGGGGTTAAGGTCTTGGAGCAAACTGAGTTGTTGTAATTAATAACACGTTGAAATGGGCTCCTCGTCGCTGGCACCACGGTCCCATTCACGCGCTTTGTGGCTGCCAAGTCGCAAAAGGCTCGGTGTGTTTCTTTAAGGAATGAGAATCTCATCCCAGATAAAATTTCCAGCCTCCTCCTGAGCCAGTCCAAGAACAGGGCTGGCCTCCTTCTTCCAGGTTGTTTCACAGGTAGCAGAAACGGCTCCAACTCAGTGTTTTGGGAGAAGGGAGGCTTGGAAAGCCTGCGAGGGAAGGTGGCCTTTGTAGGGAGGGCACTCGATTTCCATGTGTTCTTTTAAAGACCCCATCATGGATGGAAGCCCTCGAGACTGCACATTTGTTGGGTGTAAATCTTCAAAGACCTTTCCCTGCTTCCTGGCTAAATACTGCAAGCAGCTGGCCTTGTGCCAACAAAACCCAGCCCACAGTGCCGGTGGAAAAGTCATCTCCTCAGGCAAACTCCTGGGTCGCCAGCAGGGTGGGCACAGGCACCAGCAAACCGACTGTAGAGGTAATCAGATCTGTGACTGAATTCCCAGGTGTGGACTCAGGGTTGGAGTGGAGAATGCCTGGCTTCAGGGACCTGGGATGCCCAGCTCTGTCAGAGCCGCTCCCAGGACGCGTCAGCGCGTGGCTGTTGCCGGAGCCTGGGGCCCGGCGCTGCCGCACCATTCGGGACTGTTCAGAACTTGAAGCCACCTGGTTTTTCTCGCCTGTGATCCCGGCTGGAATGCAAAGCGGTGGGCCTGGGTGCATGAAACGGGGATGCCGGTGTGCGGCGGGAGCATCTTGTCACATGTTGTTTGCGTCAGCCAGGCTCGGAAAGGAGAAGGTGCTCCCAGGCGTCGAGAGCGGAAAGTGTTCTGTGCCTGGCTTCTGGTCCGAAGGGGCAGGGAGTAGGATGCTGGTAAATGCCTGAACGTCCAGTGACTCAGTTCTCCAGCATGTTCCTGGCCGGAGTCCTGAGGAGCTAATGAGCGGGACTTCTGAAAAAACAACCTGCTCCTAAGTGTGGCTGGCATGGAGCATCCGGTGCGTGGTCAGGAGAGCGGGGAGGGCTCGCCGTCTTGTGCGGTGGGAAGGAAGTTGGCTTTCTCTGGGCAGCGTAGTTGTGCGAGGTGGCAGGGATAGCGCAAGCTGGGTGTTCTGTAAACCACTGCTGGTTTGTGTGACCAAAACTGGGGGCTTGCAGGGTCACGTAGAGGCTCTGGGGTGTCAATCCTCAGGGTTGTGTGCTTAGGAAGGAACGCAGCGGAGTGTGGGAGGAGGTCAGGAAGCAGCTCTGTCTTCTGTCAGAAGCCACTTTTAAGACTAAACTAATCCAGTGGCGGGGGAGGGAAATACACTCCGTCAGAAGGAAAAGCTGTTGCAGGGCGTCTTCCAGCAGGCGGCAGAGTCGAGGCAAAGGGCCAAGGAGGACTGGACCAAAGGGAGTGACTTTGCTTTAAGCAGCAGTTGAGGGTGAAAGTGGTCGTTCCTGTTTATTTGCCTGTAGTGTCAGCAGCACAACTACGATGTGACCTACGTCTGAGGCCGAACCTGGGGGCATCTTTGTGGCTGCCGCAAAGCGCACGTCTGCGAGGCGCCTGCACAGCTCTGTGTGCTGCGAGGTGTCGGTCAGCACCAGAGACGCGGCACTGCGGTTGGAGCGGGGCCGTTCAGCCTCCGAGCAGGTGACGGTGTGAAACGGCTGGGGGACGGTGGTGGACGCAGACCCAGAGGAGTGTTGTACCCTCAGTCTGCCCCGTGGTGGGGCTTCCTTTTGGTGTCACCCCGGAGCTGCATCGTGGTATAGGGCACACCGAGGAAGAGCACTGCTCCACGTGCAGGAGTGGTTTGTTTCTCTGGGATTGGTCCTGTATATCCCAGTGAAGGAAGGGACAGGGTCACGCTGCCGCTGGCTCAGGAATGAAGCGTAGCTGCACAAGGTGTCCTCAGCCTGCGGGATCACGGGCACTGCTGCACGTTGCTCAGTGCAGCCCCATCTCCCGCGTGCTGGCATGGGTGTTGGGCAGGAGGAGCTGGGAGCTGCTGGAGAACTGCTTGTGCAGCCACGGGTGAAGTCAGCCGGACTGGGCTGTTGCTGGGAGGGCACTGCAAAGAGAAATGCCATGTGGGCGCTAGTTTGCTTAAAACCTGAAAAAATATTTGCAGCAATTAAACTGTGTGTTGGTGGTTCTGATGCTCATGCTCACTGTGGTACCGACCTCTTCTTAAACAGGCAGCTACAGGCGTGTTGAGGATGTGCGATGGTCCTCCAGCTGAAGAAAGTACGAGAAGCGTGAGCCCTGGTGTCCCCCAAAGCAGGGAAGAGAACACGGGCGCCTTGTTCTGATCTGTAAGTGCATGACTTGTCACCTAAAGAGCGAGGTATTTATCTGGGGATGCCGTCAGCATCGTGGAGTGCCCGTGGCCCGCAGGCAGCAGGTGGTGTTGCAAAGCTGCTCCGATGGCTCCGGGACAGCTCGGGACCCGGCTGGGAACCTGCGCTGCTCCTGGCGAATGTGCCAGCTCCTATGTTCCCCCACTAGCCTCGAGCTTGCTCTGCTCTCTTCCCGGAGCTGAACCTGACGTAGTCTTTGGGGATTCCAAACGGGAAAGCGCCTCACTCTGAGAAGGGGTTACTGCCCGAACAACCCAGTGCCGTGGGTGTGAGCTGGCTCCCCGTTGCCAGCAGCTCCTCTAGCAGTTGTGGCACATCGTCAGCAGCAGCTGGCTGTGACAGTGGCCTTCTCCACGCTCCTGGCAGTCCCGTGGGACCCCGCAGCTCTGGTGCTCTGATGTTTGTTTAATGCTGTTAGAAACCAGGGGCTGTCGAACTTGCAGTGCGGGAGGAGCCATGGTGTGTAGTCGAAAGAGGGTGGGAGAGGCCGAACAGTCTGCAGGGGTCACGGCGAGGAGGGAAGAACAAATCCATCCTTTGTGCTCACGCTGGGTAAGACTCTTCTGGGAGGAGAAGGCTTTGGCATGCCGAAGGGCATCCCGCAGCGTTGGGACGTGGAGTCTGTGGGAAGGAGCCTGCTCTTAAAAGGACAGTGAAGGGCTAATGGTGCTGTTGCTCCTGGCGTGGTCCTAAAGGCAGTGCCAAGCTGGGGCAGCGTGTTACCTGCTGGGCCATCAACCTCTGCTCACTGCGGAGTTCACAGAAAGGAAATCAGCCCTTCGGCTGAAAAGTGGGCAAGACTGTGCAAAGACAGCTCTGTGGCTGGGCTTGGGGGTGGGGGATGCTGGGGTTCAGGGCGGTGGAAGTGAGAGACCCAGAGGGGTCGTTGAAAATCCTGCTTACAGTGTGAGTCAGCCCTGCATCCCGTGGGGGAAAGGGGAAAGGGATACAAGCTGACCGCGGAAACAGTCTTGTGCCAGGAAATTCAAGAGGAAGGGTTCAGGGAA
>NW_010266726.1:0-2770 GCF_000690775.1 Eurypyga helias | reverse complement strand
CTGCAAATTTAAACCAGTGATACCAAAATTTTTCGACTCAGCAGGCGCAGCCCACGAGGCTCCGAGGGACTTGCGGGAGCTGGTCAGAGCCGAGTATGCAGAGGGAAACAGAAACCTCTGGTGATCCCAAGGAGATCCAATGTGCAGGTGCCTGTTCCTGGGGACGTGGCAGCACAGACAGGGAGCTGGGGTGGGAAAATAGAGGGAATGTGAAGAGCAAAAGGTTGCGACTGCAGAACTGAATTCACTCCTGGGGAGCGGCAGCAGCGAGTAGTCAGCGCGGGGGTGTCCGTGCTGCGGAGACACTGCCTCAGTCCCACTCCTCAGGCCGGGAAGGAGCAGCTGTCAAGACGGCAGGGTCCAGAAAGGAAGCTCTGGAGGAGATCTCTAACAAGTGCTGTCATTTGGTGATTCCCAGCCGAACGGTTGAGCTGAGCGAGCCAGAGGGGTTGCAGGGGGAAGCAGATAACCACGTACCAGACCTCCAGTCCTGGAGGGGAACGAGCAGACCCAGCATTTGGAGCCGGCTGCCATCTGCCTGGGCTGGTGGCGTGTCCAGCCTTGGGGCATCTCTGATCCCAAACCAGCGTTGTGGTTAGTGCTGCCTTTTAAAACGGGACTTTCAAGTGCCTCTGGGAACGGGCCCGTGTGAAGCCGAACGGGTGCAGCTTGGGCAGGAAGGGCACAGCCCCCGCCGGCCGGCCGCTCCGGCTCGCTGGTCGCACAGAAGGACCGGCGGCCATGCGGGTGGGGTTTTGTCTGCCCTCCTGGTCAGAGCCCTGCCTGATAAACTCATGCTTTGACAGAGGTCGATGTCCCTCTGTTCATGTTCCCAGCCCATCCCCAGCCGTGCGGGCCTAGGCCAGCAGTGACCGCTGCTCCCCGCCCCGGCTGGCGCTGATGTGTTCACCTCGGTCCCTCTCCTCTCCACGACTTCTCTGCATTTGACCCTTCGCGCGTCATGTAACACTGGGGCCTTGTCAACATCTTGTGACCCATAGCGTGAGCCTTTCCCTGCCCCAGACGTTTCCCGCTGACAGCCTCCCAGGCTGGGGTGGCGGCTGCTGCTGCTGTCCCGTCTCCAGCAGTGCGATGGGACAGGCTGCACTGCTCAACCAAATCCCTTCTCCATCACCTCCAGTCCTCAAGGTCATTATAATCTTTGTGTGATACCCTGGCCCCTTCCAGACTGATGATAGCATCTCGGTTTGCCTCATCACCAGATTTCCATGGCATTCTGCTTTTTGTGCCAAGACTGTACTGGTAGACCCCCTTCAGGCTAATTCCCGGGCCCCTTTTCAGGTGGCTCGTTCCCCTCGTCAGGTTTCACGTGCCAGCCGCGTCTCTGACTCCGCTAATAGTTCACTACGTGGCACGTGGAACACGGCAGCGTGAGGTCTGCCCTTTCCTCGCTGCACAGGTCTGCGCTTCCCCAGGGAGCGGCGAGCGGCGTGCTGCTGTGCGCGGGGACCGGCCCTGTGCCATCCCCTGATGCTCGGCGATCTGGAGGGGGGTTCGGTGGGAGGCACGTGTCTGCAGGCCGGCGGGCTGTTGGCAGTCAGCGGGGCTGGTGTCGCCCCTGCCGACGGAGCAGCGTGCTAGCAGATGATGCTCACTCGGGCGTCATTTGAAATAATAGTTTCTGCTTCGACGGTCAAATGCACTGCAGCTTCATGGGGAAGAGAAAGGCCTGTGGCAATTCATGTTTTGGAGTTCACGGCCAGATTTTAGAGATATTTGAGTCCAGAGTATTTGGCCCGTGTGTCTCCATTCTTCAGTGACATTCACATCCCCTAAATGCCAGTTTCTTCAGAAAATTAGATGTAACACCTCCTTATTTTCTAGAGCTGGTCTTTGGTGCTGCAAGCCCAAGGATGGAGCAGAATATTGGAATGCGGGAAGGATGGGACAGAAACAAATTCTCCCAATGCAACGCTGTTGGTGTAGAAACCAGCAGGAGGGTCTCCCAGTGCCACATCCCACTCCGATCGTTTTGATTCTGAGGTGGAATGAGCCGAGGCAGAAGGCTTTGAGCCAGGTGATGAAAGCAGTTACTGACTTGGAAAGATGGAAAAGAATGGGGCAAACGGGTGAAGGGACCTTAAAAATGAACATTCAGAAGAGATTTTCTTTCCCTTCAGGCAGAAGGAGAAAGGGACGTCCACGTGGTTGAAAGCGTTTAAGGAGCGTTTGAGGCACGGCGTAACCAGCGCGAAGCTCTGCCAGGAGGTCCCATCCAGGGCAAAACGGGCGAAGAAAGAAGCAACTGCGGAGGTGACCCCAGCTGTGTAAGTTTAGATCAGTTCGTATTTTTAGCCCGTTTTCATGGAAATGAGGCTTATGCAACATGCTGTCTGGGTGCAGGAGGGAAGGACAGTTGGCGTCTGCAGACTCAAAACTGACATGGCTTCTTGCAGTCCGGCAGCTTCGTTTAGTCCCAGTGATGCGTCCAGGCGGGCGCAGGCCCTGGCAGAGGCAGAAGTTGCCAGTGGGCTGCCAACTGTGCTGCTGCCCCGCGTGTGGCGCTGGGCCGAGGGCCCAGAGGAGGGGTGGGCCAGTACATCTGGGAGAGCAGAGCCCACATGCCCTTGGGGAGCCAAAACCAGCCCTAGTGGGGATGAACCCGGGGTCTTCCTCCCCTCGAGCCCTGGAGCGGGCACGGGAGACAAGCAGCAGGGTGGGGGCAGGCGGTGGGTGCTGTTCGGGGGAGGTAGGGCAGAGCGAAGGTGGGGTCACAGCGGGGCGAGAAGTTGCCAGTGGGCTGCCAACT
>NW_010266725.1:724-2463 GCF_000690775.1 Eurypyga helias | reverse complement strand
GAGGGGGGGGGCGCAAGGATGCCGGTAGAGCCCCGGATCCGGGGGAGCGCTGGCTGTGTGTCCGAGCACACCCCCCCCAGGCTCCGCAACGTGGGAACCCCACCGGAGTGACCCCCCGCCCTGGGCTCCGTAACCTCTGGAGTGTTTTCCCATCGTGGGCGCTGCTTCCCAGGGATTGGAGGGTGGTAATTAGGGCCGCCCTAATTAGCATTTCCTGCCAGCTCGTTAGAGACCCCCGGGGGTGTCCCCCCGGCCCCAGCCTTTGCCGTGGGGGATGGGGGGGGCGTTTCCGACCCATTTCCACCAGTTGAGTCCGATTTGGGGTCTTTTTGGCCCGTTTTGGGTTCGTAACTGTAAAATCTGTTTCCTTTGGGGTTTCTTTGCTCGTTTTCAGCGATTTAGGGGTTGGGACAGCGAAATTCGTTCATTTCTGCCCGTTTCCAGCCATTTCTGCCTCAATATATGAAAATTTGATTCGTTTCTGCCCGTTTTTGCCTTCGAAACACCAACATTTTGGGTCTTTTTGACCCATATTTGACCGTTTGGCTTCGCTACGTGAGACTTGTGGGGTTTCTTTGCTCATTTTCAGCAATTTGAGGGTTAGGGCACAGAAATTTGCTTATTTCTGCCCCATTTTGGCAGTTTTGACTTCGGGACACCAACATTTTGGGTCTTTTTGGCCCATTTTGAGCAACTCTGTCTTTGCAACATGAAAATTTTGGGTCTTTTCACCCATTTCCAGCCATTCCCGCCTCAATACATGAAAATTTGATTCGTTTCTGCCCTTTTCCTGCAGTTTTGGCTTCGGGACGCAAACATTTTGGGTCTTTTTGACCCATTTTTGACCTTTTGGCTTCGCTACGTGAGGATTTTGATGTTTCTTCACCCGTTTTCAGCAATTTAGGGGTTGGGACAGAGAAATTTGTTCATTTCTGCCCTTTTCCAGCCATTCCTGCCTCACTACAGGAATATTTGTTCCCTTCCTGACCCATTATCCGCAATCTTGGCGCTGTTACCACCCCGGCCCCGGTGCCTCCCGGTTCTCCGGAGCCATGATGTTCCCAGTCCGGCGTCTCCGCCGGCTGTTTGGTCGGGATCCTGCCCTGACAGCGATGGAGCGACAGAGGCCTGGAGGCGGTTTTCCCGGCTCCAAGGGACGGAATCGGGCAGGGGTGAAACCCCTGTGGAAAATGAAGCCGGATCCATCTGCCCACCGCCTCCATTGGAGCTTTTTATCGGATCCTGGAGAAATTCCTGGCCTAAAAATTGGCTCTGGGAAAGGGATTTCACCTGGAAGATGAACACTCATCCCCTTTTCCCGTGGTCCCTGAGCGGGAGGAGCGTCGGGGTGCGGAAAAGGGACCCCTCGGGATGGGCCTCAAGGGCTTGTTTTGGGGAACAGGGATGTTTCGGACCATTGATCCGCCGGGAAGATCCAAGAGCCCGAAACCCGGTAAAACCAGGGAAGTAGTTTCGCCCCGCAGGATCACGGGACTGGAGAAGCCGGCGCCGAATCCCGACGGGGAGCCGAGAGGTTGGGAAGGGAAGAGGTGACAGCACGGCCACGCCGGTTGTTCCACCAGCCGCTGCCAGGGGGCTCCCCCCGCCCCCGGGAAAACACCGGCCTCAGGGAAGAGAGGGAAATCCAAGGGGATTCCCTATTCACTGATAGGGAAATCCAAGGGGGAAGTTGGAGGATGAGGAAATGCCGGCACCCGGGAGGAGAAGCCGAAGCCCTC
>NW_010266725.1:0-367 GCF_000690775.1 Eurypyga helias | reverse complement strand
GGGAGGAGAAGCCGAAGCCCTCCCGTGCCTCAGTTTCCCCCGGCTGCGCCGCTGGGATGAACCAAAGCCAAGAAGGAAAACGGGGCTGGAAAAAAAGGCTAAAACCCAAGAAAACCAACAATTCTGGGCGGTTTCTCCCGGCTGACCCCACCCCCAGTGCCGGGAATTCCCAGGGCGGAGATGACGGCAGCGGGATGAGGGCTCGCAGGTCGCTACTTGTTGGCTGGGATGGGGTCGGAGTCCGCTGCGGGCCCAGCTCCGGAATAGGGAATTTAAAGAAACACCCAACGCAAACCCTGGAGAAACCCCGTTTGTACGGCAAAAAATCCTCCCGGAGAAATGCCGGGTGGGATCTGCCCCCCCCTCC
>NW_010266724.1:1213-1690 GCF_000690775.1 Eurypyga helias | reverse complement strand
GTGTCCGGCAGCTGCCGGTCCCTGCCCCTCCTGCCGAGAGCTGCTGTGGGGTCCTGAGCCAGGGCAGCGGGGGGGCACGTGGCCCTGACTGTCCTGGGCACCTGGGCCTGTTGTGGGGGGGCTGAGGGAGGCATGGTCTGGTCTGTTGGTGTCTGCCCCTGCATCCCAGTGTGCTCCCAGCCCTGGGCAAGCTGGGCATGACTCTCGGGGGTAGGGGGACTGGTGTAGGCCATAGGTGATCTCTGGAAACTTCTTGGGTGCTGCGGGTCTAATTTCACCTTCCTTTTTCTTTCTTTCTCTCCTCCCTTTCTCCTCTATACCTCTCCCATACAGGTGCTGAGCCTTGACAAGTCAGTAAGCCTTTTGCCTGCTCTCTATCCTCCTCGCATGCCTCTTCCCTGCTAGTCTCCCGTTCTCCGGGGACAGGCAGCACGTGCTGCTGTGCCCGTGGGGGTGGGTCGCTCTGGGCAGCAAGCT
>NW_010266724.1:566-1065 GCF_000690775.1 Eurypyga helias | reverse complement strand
GGGCGCCGTAGGTGTTGACGGGTCACTGGTGCAGCTCCCCTGCCAGTCATGTTTTGACCTTGGCTTATTCTAGCCCCGTCCTTTCCCCAACTCAGGCTTCCAGGAACGGTTTCCAGCCCTGAGTTACTACTTAATTGGCCCTTCCTACACATAGGAGTAGGGGGTGTGAGGAGTAAGGTGACATGTGGCGCCTGGGTACGGGTGTGCTGTGGTTCTGTGCTGGGGCAGCCCCAGAGGGTGATGCCGTGGGGATCTGTCAGATGTGACAGACCACTCTGTCCCTCGCAGGCAGCCCCCACAAGAGCTGGAGCCCCCCAGCACCCCCGTGTATGACCCTGTGAAGCTGCGGCTGATAGAGGATGCTGAGGGCTGGCAGCCCCGCACCGGGACCTCCCAGTCCCGCTCCTTCCGCAAACTGGCCCGGCTGACGGGCACGGACGGCAGTAAGTTCCCAAGGGACCCGCGGTGCCTGGCTGCCCGGGGGTGCCGGCTTTGCTGC
>NW_010266724.1:0-351 GCF_000690775.1 Eurypyga helias | reverse complement strand
GTCCCTCCCGCGCTGCCCCTGTGCCGTTGTGGCTGCAGCGTCACTCAGACCCCTCTGTTCTCTCCTGCTGCGCTCAGTGGAGGATCATGAGGATGATGTTAAAAAGCCCAGGTAAGGGGTGCGTGTGCCAGGGCAGCAGCAGAGTGCCCACCTGGGGCGCAGCCCACCCAGCTGGCTTGCACCCACTGCTTGCGGTGACGCTGGGAAAGCTCTTTGCCCCGTTGCTGTTCCTTCTCTCCACCTCTGCCTCCTCCATCCTCCCACTCTCTCTGTCCTTTCCACAGAGCCAAGCTGCTGGCAGAGCTCACCTGCGCTCTCCCCACAGCCGGCACCGCCCGCGCTCAGACCCCG
>NW_010266723.1:0-6251 GCF_000690775.1 Eurypyga helias | reverse complement strand
GACGCTGCCCTCCGGCTCTATTTTAAGAGTGTTTCCAAGCAGCGCTGCCAAAGTCCTGTCCCGGAATGGCCAGTGGGGCGGGAGGGCAGCCGGAGGACAGGGAGGATGCTTGAGGCAAGGCTGAACCGAGGGATGCGGGTTGGCTGAGCCCCGACGGCGGGGGATGCGAAGAAGAGACAAGAACAACACAGGAACGACGTTCAGAGTAGATGGGGATGCTCGCTGGACCCGGGCAGCCTCTCCCAGAGAGGCCACCAAAAATCCAGCCATAGGAGATGGACCCCAAGCGTAGCCCCCACTCGCTTTCCATCCGCATCCCTCCTTGTGACTCTGTTTCCCATGCCAATACCCAATCACCTCCCTTGAAAGGAGGCTGCTGCTGGATTTAAATCAATGTATGAAGATGAAATGCTATTTATTTAGGAGATATTAAGAGCCAGATCCCTAAATGCTCCTGCAGCAATAAAACCCCCCGAGGGACCAGTCGGTCAGGTCACCCTGGATATATTTAAATATTTATATCTGCAGCCCCCCAGAAGCCATCGCTGACATTCACCAGCCTCTCTATTTTCTTATTTATAGCCATGTCCATCTCCCTCATCACCGGAGCATCGAGGACCACGAATTCCTCTCTGCTGCATTAGCACAAGGACAGGGATTTGCAGAAACAAAAGTCAGACCAACTGCCCATAAAACCAGTTTCTGCTGGGCACACAGTCTGGGGATTTCCTGAAAACTTTTCAGCCCCAAAACTCCCATGAAGAACAGCAATCTGTTTTTCCTTATCATCTGCAACCACCCAAACATTTATCATTCACCTTAAGTACTAGATTGAATTAAGGAAAAGTGCATTAATAAATAGCTGAATACAATATTTGGACTTGGCCTCCTAGAAAAAAAAACCCACGTCCCATTCTCAATTTGAACACCGACGCATTTCAGGGCAAAATAACTTGCCTGAAACTATTTAATGCCAAAAATTGAATTTTGCTAAAGAAAGAAATAGCGTAAATAACCTACTTTTACACCTTTGTATAAATTTAAGCTGTATCATTAGAAATTCCAAAAACATCCATTCTTTGGGTTTTAATCCTCAATCCTCTACAATTTGCCCTCTGCTTTCAAGACCCTTGGATGAGACCTAAGCCTTTTTCTCCATAGTTTTGAGGCCACATCGGGGTTTTTCAAGGATGCTGTGATGCTCTGTGCTTGTTCTAGTCAGGAAAGAGTTAACTTTCTTTCCAGGGACTGGTATGAAGCGGTTTCTGGATTTACTCTGAGAAAAGTACTGATAAGGTGCCTTTTTAGCTGGGGCTGGGCAGTGCCTGCACCAAATTCAAGGTCTCCCTCAGTTTCTGATACTCCCCCTGCGTTCCCAACTCTCACAACGGGCAGTGGGGGGGACACACAGCTCAGACAGCCAACCCAAACTGACCAAAGGGATCTCATTCCATGGCACAGCATGCTCGGTACAGAAGCGGGGAGTGGGCTGGGGGGCCATCACTCTCTCCTTAACTCTTCTGTTAGCTCCTTGACTCCTTTGCCAACTTTTGGGGGGGTGGGGGCGGGGAGGAGGTGTGCGAGCAGCTTCGTGGTATTTTATTGCTAGCCGAGGTTAAACCACGACATGCCTGCATCTTCCCATGACTCCCAAAACCAGGATGCAACGGGACGAAGCCATCCCAGAACCAGCAGCGCTGTCTGGACCTTACAGATTCCATACATTGCCAAAAAATACTCATTTTTTGGACCACGGCCACGCATGGAAACCTGGCAGCTGGGTAAAACACATCCCAACGCACCCTTCCCTCGCCTATCGCCTACCTGCACCGCTCTGTTTGCCCGTCACCCCCCTTGCCAGTGACCTCTCTCATGGGTGCTTTGCCCTCCCACAGCACGGGGGAGGTTGTTCGCTTCTCCAACGGGTGTTTTTATTTAATTAGAAGAGGGTTGTCCGGAAAAACAAGCAGGAAGGGAAAACAATAGCTCGGCCGCAGCCCCGCCTGGCGAGGCGCCGGCCAACAGGCGCCGGCCGACACGGACCCAAGTGGGATGCTGCCGGGGCTGGACCGGGCGCTCACTGGGGATGGTCCCATCCCAGCTCCAGAGGCTGGGGATGGCCACGTCCTTTAGGATGCTGGTGACACCATCTAAAATGGTGATTTTCTCTTATGTGCTGTCTAAAAGGCACGAGGCTGCCCAAAATAGAGCCGTACGCAAGCTTCAGGGGGAGGAAGTGAGAGGAAGGGGATCAGCGATGCTCCCAGAGCTGGTCCCAGCCCGGGGTGTCGGGCACCCTGAAAAGCACCTCCCACCCTCTGCGCAAGTGAAGAACAGCACTAGACTGGCTTGGGGACAGTCAGATGCTTCCCAGGCTTTTATTTCTTTCCTCCCCTTTGGTTGTTTTGTTTTGGGGTTTTTTAATAGCATCCAGCACTTACAGGCTTCGGCTCCAAGATGCTTTTCCAGGGAGCAGCCTGGGAAGCCGACAGCAGTGCCAGGCCCAGTGGGGCTGTCCTCAGCACAAGGGAATGGGGACGAATCCTTCCACCATCCCTGTCCTTCTGCAGCCGAGAAAGCACCTCTACAAATGGGGAAAACCTTCATTTGGGCTTTTCGCCAAAGCACCACATCCGCCTGTGGCTTGGGGAGTGCAGGGGTCAAGGTGGGATAAGCAACCCGAGGCTTGGCCCCGTTGGGAGCTTCCCAGCAGCACAACCTGCAAGGGTTAATGGCTGGTCGTGGGTTTATTTTATATTTTGTCAATTTTTTTTAAACCCCACCAGCCGCTCTGGGTGCCCTTCTCCTTTTCTTTCATGCACAGAGCTGCAAAGCCACAGGGATGCTTTGCAAGGACGGATGGATGGCCAACCCTGCCATCACCCCCCATCCCCAAACTGGTCCAGGGAAGCAACACTGCAGAGCTGCTCCCAAGGGATGCCACCGCCACCATCGGGGACACCATCCCTCCGTCCCACCAAGGGCGATGGCAGAGGGCATCACTGAGCCCGGGGATCTGCTCGGTCAGCTCCGCGTCTGTCCCAACACGTGCAGAGGCGAGCACCGTCTCCTGAGCAAACACAGCCTCCCTGCTGCAAAAATACTGAGGCTTCAGCCTGGTGCCGCATTATTTTCAGCCCAGGCCAAGCCCCGATCGCTCTGCTCCGGTGGGAGAGCGGGAGCACCGAGGATGAGCTGGATGCATCTGTCCAGCTGTCCCTGTCCCCTCGGTCTGCGCCGAAAGGGGTTTCTCTGGCAGCAGCTCAGGCCAGACCTGACATGCGGTGCAAAAGCTCTCCGGGTAATTCAAGACCTGCACTGAGTCCACAGCAAGGTTAAATCCTGAAGGGATGCTGCTGGATTTCGGCAGTGCCAGCATCCTCCTGGCAAACGCCGGATGCAGCCGGGGCAGCCGATCCATGGGGGTCTTTGCCAGCACCTGGCACAGCTCGTGACACCAGGCTGATGGAGATGTCCCCGTGCCACTGCCCTAGCACGGAAGCAGGCAGCAGAATGGGATGCTGCCCTCCTCTCTGGGGGGTGTAGGACCCCCAGTGGAGCCAGTGCCGGGGTGGAAGCACCCTGGGGACACACACGCAGAAAGCCACTGTCCCCCTCCCTCCTCTGCCTGAGACAAACAAGTGGAGGAAAGATCGAGGGAGGAAACGAGGACAAAACCCAATGCTGACCTCCACAGCCAGGCCATCGGCCAAGCGGCTGAGCCAGGGGCTGGCTCCAGACCGCTGCCCAGCCCGGCGCGAGGCCGAGCAGGAGGTGAGCATCATCCCCTAGGGTCCCTATGGGTGTCCCCAGTGCCACCAAGCCCCACACCCTGCCACACAATGGCCGGGAAGAGGCTGAGATCCCTGGAAGACAAGGCGGATGGATGCAGAAAGCCTCCTCCCACAGGCTGCGGAATTAGGCTGGCAC
The DNA here is from genome assembly GCF_000690775.1 of Eurypyga helias. Classification (NCBI taxonomy): domain Eukaryota; kingdom Metazoa; phylum Chordata; class Aves; order Eurypygiformes; family Eurypygidae; genus Eurypyga; species Eurypyga helias. Next base: position 2,321 of record NW_010266723.1, on the reverse strand, counting down.
CAGACAGCAGCATCCCCCTGCCCAACAACCTCCTGCCCAGCACCACAGTCCCCATTCCTTGGGGAAGCCACCGTGACCTTCCAGGTGTGTCAACAGCAAGACGGGACATGACACCTCCAACGTTTGCCCCATACCCGCCTCCCCTCAGACCCTAAACCCACAGAGCTGGGTTAGAAAACGCCATGCCCGACCCCCATCAGACCCTAAACCCACAGAGCTGGGTTAGAAAACGCCATGCCCGACCCCCATCAGACCCTAAACCCACAGAGCTGGGTTAGAAAACGCCATGCCCGACCCCCATCAGACCCTAAACCCACAGAGCTGGGTTAGAAAACGCCATGCCCGACCCCCATCAGACCCTAAACCCACAGAGCTGTGTTAGAAAACGCCAGACCACAAGACTGCCAGACGTCCAAAGCTGAGCCTCTCCCAGCATCCTGGGCAGGACTTTCCATCCCAGAGCACCCTCTCCAAACCCTGGCATTGATCCCAGGGATGGTTCCCACATCCAGCTCCATCCTAACCTTGCTCTTTGGGTAGCACTGGCTGTTCTCCTCCGGTCCAGCCATCCTCCCTGCCCAACACTAATGTTTTTTATGAATGTGCATCAAAATGGGTTATTTTTACCATGCAAATTCAGCAGCCTGGCTCCGGGCAAAAGATATAATCACAAAAATAGTAATTAAAAAAAAAGATAATTTCTTGTAATTTAGTCCTCTACCCATCAGCACCACCATGGCCAGTTTTTCCCCATTTCCAAGGTCATCCCAGGTTTCACCATCAGGAGAGGCAGATGAAGCACCAAGGATGGCTGAAGAGGGAACAGCGGCCCCGAAGGACATGGGGATGAGCCCCCGGTGTCCCCACATGTGAAACCCAACGGGGCCAGCCCTGCCCTGCAAATACAGCCCCAGCAACACATCTCCTTTCTCAATAAGAGAGGAAAATTAGGGGCAGGTGGCCAGAGCCTGGCCCTGAGCTCGTCCTCCCCACCGGCATCCGCTCCTCCAGCCTCACAGGGACCACCGATCCCATGGATGTCAAAGGACATCTAGGATGGAAACCACACGGGGAACCTGGGGGATCCCCTTTTTTGGGGTCATGCAAATGCATCAGCAAAATAAAAACTCCAGCTCTTGCTCTTCCCGGGGAGCACTTTGTCACGGCCGTCACCACGTCCCCGTCCACAAAGGTTAAACACACCAGCGCGGGAGAGCCCTTCGCTTCCTCCTCCAGCCGGAGCGCGGAGGGAAGATGGGGGAATCGCCGATTCCCCCGAAACCTTCAAAGACCCTCTGATGTTTTGACACATTCAGTTCATCCGCAAAAGCTTTCTCCCTCTTTTTCCTTCAGCAGAAAAATCCGCCTCATTAAAAATAACCAATATTTAATCGACTCGCAGGCAACCTCCTGCTTCTCCCTGCCTTGTCCAAAGACGGCATCTCCCAAGGGTCGTTTTTACAGAGGGGGTGACATGCCTCTCCTCCAGACGTGAGACAGAAATACAAGGCCGTTTATCGCGCCCGACTCCGGCGTTTGCCTGGTAATGACCTAGCACGCCGTTAATTCCGCGCCGGGAGAACAAAGCTCTGCCCCGAAGCCAAGCCAGGCAGCGCAGGGGACCCTCCGGCTGCCCCGGCAAAGCCCCCGCAGCCCAGCCGACATCCCCAAGGAAACTCCGCTGTCAGAGCTGAAAGGTTTACACTCAGCAAGGTTTCACCCCAGATCCAGAAAAAAAAATAATAAAAAATAATAAATCCCTTAATTCCTTTCCAAGGAGGATTTTTGCTCCGTAAAGCAAATTTTCCTCTGGTTCTTGATGAGGCTGGGTGTGGAGGAAAGGTTTAATTACCAACTTTTCCCCTTCCTCCCCACAGGGCTGCCCGCTCAGGTGGGCTCCGGGCATCTCCATCCCCATTTTGAGGCTTGACAGGCTCCCAAAACCAGCCCCAGTGCCACCAGCATCCCACTCCAGGGGGGACGCAGGGGCAGTTTCAGGAGCAGATTCCATGCAGGAATGTCACAGGCCAAGCGCAGCCAACATGAACCCAAACATGGCTCCCACCACCCCTGATATTGGGGGCCAGGGGGTACCAAACCCCCAGCCCCACATCCCAGCCATCATCTCAGCGTTGTTTCCTTATTTTTCCCAATGCTTGCACTTCCTTCCCCTTCCCAAAAAGCTTCTCCGACACCTCCCGGGGTGTTATTATGGGCACGGAGCCACGGCCGGGGCAATCGCAGCCCCGCACTTTTAGGGATGGGAGAGGCACCGGGAACCACCGTCCCTTGGCAGGATGCATCCCAAGGGATTTCCCATG
>NW_010266722.1:11783-25684 GCF_000690775.1 Eurypyga helias | reverse complement strand
TCCCGGGGCTGCGCTCTGCACCGGCAGCCCGCTCTCTTCTCCGGGCCTCGCCGTGCTGTTCCTGCGCTGGGAAAGCACCTAAAAATGGCATCGCGTGAGCAGTGGCCGTACATGTCATGGCGAATGGATTGTAGCATCCCCCAAAGTCAGGTCAGCAGGCCGGAGGCCGTCCCGGTCCAGACCCAGGCAGCCGTGCCCCACCGCTTGGGCAGCTTTGCGGGTTGTAGGCCTCACGTTCCGGGGTGTCACCAGCCGGGCCCTTCTTTGGTGGATGGAGCAGCCGTAGCCCAACACGCGTCCCATATTAAAAACCTTTCCCCTTGATGCTGGTTTTTGTCTGAATCATCTGCTCCTGGAGCTTATTTCTTAGGTGATGCTGAGATTGCCTAGAGGTCAGTTACCTGATGAAGTACTTTATGAACGACATTGCTGCCAGCTTTAGGCCGTGAAGGACCGAAGAGATGCCTTAGGTTTGCGCAGCAGGATGAGGGGAAAAACACAGGTATCCCAAGTCCCTGGTTAGAGCTTTGATCCATTGGCCCCACAGCATGCTCCAGCTCTCCCCGGACCGAAGAGATGCCTTAGGTTTGCACAGCAGGGTGAGGGGTAAACCACAGGTATCCCAAGTCCCTGGCCAGTGCTTTGATCCACTGGCACCACAGCATGCGCCAGCTCTCCCACCCCCTGTATTATGGGCCAGATTCCCAGCCGCTATGACCCGGATTTATTCTACTGACCTCAATGGAACCGGCCCCATTTACCATCCTGGGTGATCTCTCTTTTTCTCTCTAGAGAAACAGAGCGGGAGCGTCTTCTTCAGGGCAGCTTCAGAGAGTGTAACTCTAGCACTGTGGTATAACATGCTACGGCGCTCTCGGCGCTCTCACAGCCAAGAAAAAGCCCACATCATCTCTGCTCCTGCGTAATACTGCTATATTTGGGGTTTCTTTGATGAATGTTACAGCAGGTCTTCTGGAGGGCTGCACATCCCCCTGCCTCAGATGCACGCTTTTGAGAGTCGTCTTTTTGCTGGGAGTCACGCAGGTTTTCTTTCACCCTTGTGAAAGAAAAGTCCTTTAAAAATGTTGTTTATTGCTTATTCTCCAGGGAGCCAGCTGCCTGCCAGTGGAGGGCTGTGCTGATCTCAGGCGAGTCAGAAGGCTGAAGCAAACATGGATGGGTCATGATTCATACCCAGGCTCGGCTGGTTTTAGCTGGTTTAAATTACTTGCAAGCTGCCAGACATTGTTCTTGGAGCTGAATAGCGCTCCGCCGCGGCCTCAGTCCCGTCAGGAAAGGTTCATGTCCTGTTCCGCCTCCGATCAAATGAGTGCAAGGAAGTCTACAAGAACAGCCAGAACGCCACAAAAATCTTTCCCCTCACCTTGGGCTCGTGCTGAGAGGGTGTCAGTAAGTAAAGGGGGAGTAAATTGGTGAGTTAATGGAGAGATTCGTTCAAAATTGCAGAAGAAATACACCATTCTTAATCTGCTGAAAACTGGACCTTTTTGTTAGGAACTTTGCTGAAGAGAAGCTAGTTTATTTGGTCTATAATAGAGGGTCAAACTCCTTCCCAAGGTCAGTCAAGGCTGGCAAAGACCAAGATGGATGTTTTTTCGCTGATTTGAGATTTGTGTTTTTCAGCAAGCAGGTTCTGCAGCAAAGGCAAATGATTTCACCCCATGTGTGGATGACAGCACTTCAGCAGTAATCCCGTATCTGTGACATGAAACAGAGCTGGCTTACGGTGATCATATTTGAAAGCTGTGATGGGAAGACTCCATTTTCTTCAAAAACTTTTACCTTCTCGGTGGGAATATCCATGTTTTTGTAAGGAACCAAATCCGCCAGGAACACCAGCTGCACGTATCCTGAGTTTTCATATGCCTGTAACAAATGATGTGCTGTTATCCAGAGTATTCAGCACATTGATCTGTAATTTCTTTCTACCTTGAACGGTCTCACACTACAAGCCAGTTAACACTCTGTGCTGAAACCTGACGCCTGGATGTGTACTAGGTGCTCTCGGGTAGCATCTGCACCATCTTCAGCATCAAATTTCAGTCTCACGGTGCAAATGTTTGGGATGGATGAGATGTCAGCAAATGCAGAGCTTGCACCTGACCTATATGTGCCCAGAGCATTGCTAGCAAAGTAGCACAGGGAAAAGAAAAAAATGGTTGTAATCACTTGGCTGTCTTTTGGCCAGCAGTATGGCATGATCTGTGGGGAGGATTTGCCTGCATTTGGAAGATTACTCCATTTCTGGTGCTGTGCCTCAGACAGCCAGAGTTAATATTACATGGAACCTGTTAGTACACCCACCTGTCTTCCAGTGTTGTCATCATGGTGGGGAAGAGCTGCCGCAAGCCGCCTTTGCTTCTGCTGGCTACACCAAAGCGATTGACGTTCTTCCTCTCCTGTGTTAAAAGGCTCAGGCACTGATTTATAGAAATACCCACATTGCAACCTGACAGCACCACATTCCTCACTCCTAAGGACAGGCTGGCTGGCAAACTCTCCTACCCATGGTTCTGGGCAGGGCCCGTCTTCGTACAAACTGTTCAGGCTGTGTTTGCTGTGCACTCACTCTGCCTAATCCCTCTCTGGAAGATGTTTGCAGGAGAGGTTCTTCTCTTCTCGAGGCTAACAATGTTCTTCTTTTCCCCAGAGGTCAGTATTTCTACATCTTGGACTGTTCCTCTCGTTCTTCTCTTGATCTTTGGGCCACATTTCTTTGAAGCTCAACATCTAAACCTGGTCCAGAACTCCAGTGTGAGCTTAGCTATGATTAAGCAAAACTAACTGGTGTGATAGTCCAGGCTGCATTCCTGTTTACACACCCTGGTGTGTAAATCTGCCTTATTCACAGCACAGGGCATTTGGTGCATGCTTCTGACTGCCCATAACTTCCTGCTCCTGCTCCTTAATCTACCGTTTCTCACAAGTATTAGTGCAGTTAATTAGCTCATCTAGATTAATTCTTTGCAGCCTCTGTTGCCCAGACCTTCTCTGCTTTTCCAATGTTGCTATGAATTTCAGCTCTGTGCTTTTCTAGCTTCCCAGACCTTCTCCAGGTGGGACCTGCAGATTTTCCTCTGTTCCAACATCTGCGTCACTAATCAGCTACTTATGGTCCTGGACCTACGGCAGGCCCCTGAGGAACCCAGTCGTTCAGCTGGACAGTCGCTCTAGTACTGTCGAAATAAGCAGGTTAAAACTCAGTCATGCTTGCTTTAGCTTTTTTGTAAAGCCATGAGAAGACTCATCGAAAGCCTACAGACTTTCCCTCCCTCTTCTAGATCATCATAGCTACTACTGCACTATTACTAAATATTTTCTAAAAAAGGTAGCTACTTTTCTTCCTGATTTTGGAGAAGCACCTGAAAATATGACTTAAGCACACCCAAGGCAGCTGATAAATGAAACATGTAAAGCAGAATTAATGAAGAACAGAGGAAAAACTAGAATGACATCTATTTTAGTGTCAACATCGAAGTGCAAAGCACCCCAGTGCTAGTAGCTGGGCAATTTCAGTTCTTTACCACTTGTTTGCTCAGCTGGACACAGCGGCAGGATTTAGCCCAAGAAAAAGGTCAACTAGAAGTTGCACTTCTCCTTTTTGACCACACGATGTACCCGTCATACCACGAAAAACCTGGCCGGACCTCCAGCAACAGGAGACCCAGCCACAAAGGCAGGTGTTTGGAGCTTCCTTATTCCCCCGAAGCATCTCCTTACCTCTCCCCAGGCCCTCTCAAACACCCACGCAGCAGCAGATCAGGGCTAGGTCCCGTGGTGGGGAGGGAATGGATGGGATGGAGTTGGCCGTTCCTCTTGTTGAATGAAGGTGTCGCGTTGCTGTGAAATAAAAATAGGAGCCAGTTGATCAAGAAGTGGTGGCAGCTTTCGATCAATGTGAATTATAATGAGCAATGAAAAATTTGGATTAATTTTCCTTTTTAAATGTGAGACTTGACCGCTGCTTTCAGCAGGGAATGCGAAGGTTTTCTTTTTCATTCTAGTTATTGGGATGTCTTGGCCCTTTGTCATTTGTATGTTATCTTCAGCAGAACTGAGGGGCACTTCAAAACCAGAGCTGGGGACTGCAGGAATCAGTCCTCAGTGCAAAGATTTGTGAAATACTGGGACTGGTATGAATGAAAATCTGTTTATGTAAGCATCAGGACAAATAGGAGAGCAGGGGGGTTAAAGATAGCTTGTATTCATAACAAATTACACCGTTCCCAGCAAAAAATTTACAAGACTCTTGGTTTTGTTAAGCCCAGAATGTCTGCACACCGGTAAGACCATAAGACACACAACTCATTTGTGAAAGACCCTCCTCTCTGATAACAGGAGGATGGCAGCATATCACATCTCCCGTTTCTCCTCCTGTCAGCCCAGCAGGAAGAGAGACTGCAGAAAAGGATCACCACCAAAAAAAAACAAACAAACAAACAAAAACAAAAACAAAAACAAAAAAAAAAAAACAAAACAAACAAAAAAAACCCACCAAAAAACCCCCTAAAAATTATTAAAGAACTGTCCCAAAACTGGGAGGTTTGGTGAAAGTTTGACAGCTGTCATCCCTTGTGTATGTTGCATGCAAGTGATTGGGGTCAGACCCCTTCAACAACCATGTCTCGTTGCTTGTGAGCATGAGTGAACGAAATCTGTAAGAGAACAAGTGGGTAAAATCAGCTTAAAATGTAAATACTGTAGTCGCCTTCTGTGAGATCTGTACTGAGTTTGGCCACACTGGTTTCCTACTTCACCAAGAATGGTACTGTCATAAGGACAAGGCCTGGTGCCTTCAGGATGACCAGTGAGTCAAATTACTCATGCCAATTAACGATGCAGTACCAGGGAAGCTTCATCTTCACGATTTGGCTGCTGTTGGTTGGAACCTGCCGTTGGTTGGAACCTACTCGGTGTGTGAGATTTGAGTTGTGAATGGTTGTAGGCCTCCCTCAAACTCTAGTGGCTGTAGGCATCACCATCTAATTATACTCTAGCACACCACGATGGATCGATTCCAGATCTGCCTGATGGTCTGCATGTTTTGGTGACACAGTAATTACAGTAATTTACATCACATTGCTGATCACCATCCCACGGAGAGGATGAAGTCCTGTTACCCAAGCCTGTGGAGTGTCTTTGTGTTGAATCTCTGGCCCAAGGTTCCAGAGGCGGTTTGTCATTCACTTGGTCCCTGGCATCTCTTTTGACAAAGCCAACCCCTGCAATCATGAGGATAACTTTCAAAATGTGGAAATAAATTCCAGCTGCTCCCCTACGTGCCCGGTCTAAAACCACAGGTATCTTCCGTAGCGTGATGGCTCGGCTCTGACACCCAAGATGCAGGAACTTGCAAGGACAGTGAGTTAGCTGTACGCTCACCAAGCTATCCTCCTGCACCTCACAGCTCACGAGACTCCCGAGAGGTAGAATGCAATTCCACGTCCGCTTGAATGCTCGTAACTGGAAGACAGCAGAGATTGGATTCTCAGCAAGCTAACATCAACCTATATATTTGGGAGATGATGTGTTAGCACAGCTGTGCCACACCACCTCTTCAACCCAAACCATTCATTTCACAGCAGAACAAAATGGTGTTGTCTTCTGTTTAACTAACTCGCAAGGCACTTCCCTATAATTATATCTACCTTTATCAGACAAACTGGGGATTAAAAAAAAAAAAAAAGGACTAATGTATTCCTTGGTCATAATTGGATTTCTTCTGCAAATATTAAGTCACAACAATAGCAGCGGCTTTTGTTAGAAATTTATTTTTGAATGCTTTTCTTCACTAAACTAATGTGTGTCACCTGCATTTTAGAAGGAAGAGTGGGGAGCATTTTCCCTAAAACCCTCTACCTCTTAAAAAAAAAAAGATAAAATTATTAAAAGAGTAGAAAGTATGTGGCCAGATTGGTAGGTGATGGTAAAAAAACAGAGTAAAGTAATTGGAATTTAGGTAGAACTTCTTCCAACTTTTATCTCTTTGTTGAAATATTGTAAGAAACTCTATCTATTTACCTACAATAATGCCTAGCAAGCTCTAATAATGTCTGGCTTGAGTTAGCAGGGACTCAGTTCTCATTACAGACAAGCAATCATTCCACCTTTTCCTATAGATCTCATAAAGGCTCACGTGTTTCAGACGGTGTGGCACTATAGGCCTGACAACCACCACTCACCTCCGAAGGCTGCAGAAAACCTGCTTGTTTTAGGCAGCAGCCGTCTCTATCCAAGGCTGACACTTGAACGGCTGGGGGAAAAGGTGCCAAGAGGGCTCCTCTATTAGCTCACTGGCCTAGCGTTCCTCCAGCTATCTCCTCAGGGTTTCAGCTGAGGAAGCAAGAAGACAAACACAGAACCGTGGGGTCAGAGGAGCTTTTTGGAAATCACCACATCGATGGTTTTGTAAAATTCACATACCAAGACACAATACCAGTCACAGTTTGTAAGTCATACGCAGGCAGGTCCTTCTAATTATGTTTCTGTCTTCCAGTGCTTGGAATTCTTGCAAATTTTGCACTCTTGTTTATTAGTTCTGGAACCAGAATTTAACGCTTGAAACATAACTACAATTATGCAGTAGATTTTTTGGGGGGATTTGCAGTACTCTGCATTGTGCATCTCAGGATAAAATCTACCCTACGGTGATGTATGAACTGGAAACTGAAAAGCTGTATCAGAACCACTTTGATAGCAAACCCAGGCCCTCGATTCTGGAACCAGCACACTTGCTCAGCCTGGCTGCGTGTGTCAAATGCAAAATTACCCTGGACCTGACCAGTCCGGTTGCCTCCTGCAAAGGATTTGCTGGATGATTTCTCCCACTCCTCAATGCTCCTCCGGGAAATACAGTCTGCTTGGCAGAACAGGCAGCAGATCTGTCTGTCAGCCCTTGTACTCCACTATGGCACACATCAATAAAATGGACCTACTAATCTGGGCTCTCCCAAAGCCCCTTTGGAGCTGAGTACCAGGGCAGAGGGCTTGGAGAAGTGCTACCTGCGTAGGCTTGCCCAGCGGAGTGGTACGCTGATGACCAGCACTGCCAGCGTGCCAGCAAAGGGCACGCTCTGGGAAAGCGGACCGGAACACCAAGTTACACAATTCTTATCCAGGGGCATTTCCAAAGGAGGCGCAGAGAGCTTACGAGCTGCTTAGGCAAGGTTGATCCAGCTAAAAAGGCTAGGTCTTCTCCAAACAGAGATGGAAACGTGAATTCTATTCAGGGTGATTTTTATTTCAGATCGAGAAGCTACACAAAGAGAGAACACATACACATTGCCAATGAGAGAAGGGAAAAAGAGAGCGAGCATCCTGTGTGTGTCACCCTCCTAATACCATAAACCACCTCAACATGAGCCACAGGACTGTCTTCTCCCTGGGCAGGCAGGGAGAGTTTTTATGCCGAAGAGTGCACTACCCAGTAAACATGTGTAATATCTACGCCAGGGTCACACCCCCAGCCACAGCAATATGGTCTTTTTTTGCACATGTACGCATACATCTGTTCTTGGCAGATAATAAAAAGGCTGATAGAGTCACATGGATCAAACCCAGAGCTCTAAACCAGGAACAGTTACAGATGTTCACGAGGATCTAGACACCCAAATGCCACACCTACTTACTCGGTGGAGCGGTTACCCTAAGCACTAAGTTTTGTCTGAAGGCAGACACCTTTCTATCAATGATACTGGATCGTACTGGAGCAGATGGCAGTGAATTTCAGAGTTCATCTGTCTGTCATTTTATTAAAGTAATTAATGAAATGGCTTAGCATATAAAAATACAAGAATCTTCCCTCCTAATTAGAGCAATCTGTGTTCATGTAGAAATAAAAGCACGCACACGCATACACACATCAGAGGCAGGATTGCTGACAGAGCTTACAGGATTAAAAAAAGAAACTCACTTTCCCTGTCCCATACCAGGACATCATGTTCTCCCCCATCTCCAGGGATAATGGAGTCTCTCACCTTTGGTGCATAGTTATGTTCAAAAGCCAAACAGCAACTTGGAATTCGTCCTGAAGGGAAACAGGACAAGGCACCTTTAAGGTTAGTAAGGCAGATTGTGTACGTCTGCTGCAGAGACTCTTTGTGTCTTAGGGGTGGTCCTGCTGCCCCTGAATCTAGAGGGATTAATCAAAATCTTCACCCTCACAAAGCGGTGAGTGAGTCAGTCTCAGTCTGCCATAAACAAGAAGCAATTCAGAAAGAGGCTCATCTCCCACTAGCAGAGGTACGCTCAGCTACCTGCAGTGCTATGCATGGTCTACATCCTGTACAGCACACGCTTTGTGGATGACCTCACGGAAGTGTAGCCAGGACAGTGACAGAGAAAGTCTAAATAAGACTACATTCTTAGAAGACTGCAACATTCAGGGATGGCAAACACACTACCTCCGCACTGGTCCTCGGGGATGTAATGTCAACAGAGCATCTATTGTGGGGGAAGGCAGGGAGGCAGCCAGGGCTGGGCTAGCCTGGTCACAATAATCTCACTTATTTAGTGTAAAATGTCATTAAGGTGTTGCCTTAATGAAGCTGGGGTTTCCCCTCCTCCAAAGTTGAAGCTACCTCTTCATCTCCTCGTAACAGGATGTAAGACAGCGTATATCCTCACATGGTACGAGAGCATCTTAAGTTTAATCTGTGTACTATAGGAGACTGGGCCTGCTGGGGTCTGGGCAGACTTCAAGGACCACAGCAGACTCTGCAAGAGGGAGACAGAGAAGGAAAACCCACCAAAAAAATGAGGAAGATTTGCTTCTGCATCAATGCTGACCATCTAGAAAACACATTTTTCTTGTGTGAGGCACCATGTCCTAAGAATACTGTGAGCATGTAAAATGCCTCTAGTTATAGCCAACAAGTTTTAAAAATGTCCCTTTACTGTTGCTTTACTCTTCTTAAGAGGGCCAGACCAAACACCTATGCTTCTAAGGATGTATCATCTCCGTCAGAAGCCCAGAGGCCACTGAAAGCTCAGGAAATCACATGAATGCACACCAGTGAAGGCCCTGGCCCGTCCATTTTTTGGCATTCCTTCTGCTTCTTAAAAAAGCTACAGTCCAAACCAGTTAATATCCAGGGTAGTTTTACGGTTAAGCACAATTCCTTCTGTGGTAATGTAATCCAGGGGGATTCGGGCACGTGTAAACAGTTTTCTTCAGAGAAGATTTCCCTTTGTAATTTCTTTCTGTAACACGTAACTGTGCTTAAGTTGCGCTGATGTGCCACACGCAGTGTAGCCTCTGTTAGTAAATACACGCTTGCAAAATAAGGGTACTACTTTCTCAGTGTTGTTATCAGAAGGAGCAAGCAAAAGCTATCCTAAGGAACAACTAATACCAAATTTCTTGTGTCTCAGTGGCTTAAAAGCACACCATTAACTCTGCGTTAAACAGAGCTGGCTCAAAGCTCGTTTCCTCACACTGGTTCCTGTCAGAAGGCCTGCCTGCCTTGTAAACAGCAGCTGCAGCCTTAGGAAAGACAAGTATAAATGTTTCTTGAGCAGGACTTCAAGTAAGAGCAGTTGGCCTGCTGCAATGTCCCCAGTCCTCACCTCCTGCTGGCAGTGAGATCCGAGGTTAAATCCAAATGAGATTTCACAGCTGTTGAGGATGATATATCTGCTGACACTGAGATAGAATCTGTAAGTAACCGTACCATGAACTCTCAAATGAAAGAGATTGTCTTCTTTGCTATTAGAAAATCCATACCACAGGGAAGATAACTCTCCTACATCTACACCTCTCCCCTTCCATCCCTTCCAAAAGAGAAGGGATCATCCTGCACTAACATGCTATTACTACTGTGGTATCAATACTCAAGTATATTTATAAACCCTCAGGGGGTAAATTTTTTAAGGAGGTAATAGTTGTTAGCTAACAATGAACTTGGCTTCAGGTTTGAGATCTTCTCCTAGCCTGCTCGGCAACTCTTCACGTGACTTGAGGAAGTGTTCTTTCACCTTTTCTGTGTGCATTCATTTCTTCAGCTGTGAAATGGTGCCTGCTGGTCACAAATGTCTGTAGAGACCCCACGCGGAGAATGAATACCCTGCTAACATAAATTGCCCAAGCCAGTGCTCAGATGTGAAGGCAGAGAGCTACGGGAGCCAAATAAGGCTCTTGATCACTTCTTGTCAGACTTAAAATGTTCAGTGGCAACTGTCCCAACATGTTGCCCAACGACTGGAAAAGGTTTCACATCACCCGTCATACCCTTTTCCCTCCTCCCTGAAACTGAAGCAGCAAGTGAACGTGGCTTTCATCAATATGCTTGCATAGATAACAAGGTCTTCATTGTCCTCGGAAAATAATGGCTTCCATGCATTTATCTGAAGAGCATTTGTCCTAGCTATCCTGCAAGGAGGAATGTGGGTCAATCCCTGATCCAGAACTGTACCGTTATTTCTCTGTGGTCATGGCTAGCAGCCAGGAGCAGCTTATCAGAGCCCCACGCGGGCACGCTGCACGCATCATTGTTGTTCAGTGATGGTGTGCTTCAGAAACACCAGCACTCGGCACCTGCCCTTCCCCTGTCCGCTGACTGGCCAGGATGCGCATTGTTAGGTGCTGGACGAATGCCTGTGGTCTTTTTGATGTTATCTGTATCAAAATGCCAAGGAAGACGCTTCCTTCAGTGTCTTTACTTCTTCATCCACTTGCTCACCCTGTCCTCTGTGACGCTCCCCCTGCAACCCTCCAGCTCTTCCTTCTTTTCCTCCACCTTTTCACCCATACTGCTAAGACAACTTGGTTTTTTAGTTGAAAAGCTGTCTTCCATTCAAACTAGACAGAAACAAAGCTGTCAAGGCTCCTAATTTAGATGTTTGAATCCATGGCGAGGTCAGTTATTTTACCTGAACCTAAGCTTTCATGGTACCCCAGGCGGAGATGAAAGGAGGCAGATGTAGCAGGGCGCTGTGCCATCCTTGACTAAATCTCATCCACTTTTTAAAACACAACTCACACTGAGACTAGGTCCCCTGCCTCCCCTGAGACAGCAAATGCGTACACTAGATCTCCTTTCCGTCAGAGAGTCGTTCATACTCTAGCACAGTGCAATGCTGACTTCACGATGCATACTTGAATTATTTGTTTCCTTTCAGATTTTTGAGAAATTCATTATTATTTGAGACTTAGTGCTCTATGTCTTAAGAGTGCTTTCCAAACACCGCGATTCACTATTCTCCACACTGTCACCTGTGAGATGGGTACCTGTAAGCTTAATTTACAGAAAAGGAAGCACAGGCAGAGAATTTCTGTGGCCTGCGTAATTCTGTGCTATTGGTCAGCACCAGGATCAGTCACTACAGACAGGTCTGCGTGTGATTATGAACTGCCATCACCCAGTTGAAATCAATGAAGATGTGACATTTTTCCTTTGGGGAGAGTATTTTCTTTTGGTTCTTTGACTTCCTGCCTGAGGCCCATTGCTCACTGCCTGTGGGAGAGGCAGGATTAGCAATGATTTCCAACAGGAGGATGCTCTTCCAGTGGCTGCGGAAATGCACTGTGCGAGCAGAGGACAAGAGTGAAGATTCAGTCTGGATTGTTGACAAACACTGCAAATCTTTGCAGAAAGAGGTGGTGGGTTTGTACCTTTTGCAAGCTCTTGAGATTATAACCTACAACATACATCAGGGTGATTAGTCACAATGATAACTTTGGACTTGACTGAAAGAGGAACCACCTAAACGCCTCAGTTTTCACTATTCCTGCTCTAAGTTATGGAGGAGCCACAGGAGAATGAGTCCAAGAATGGTGACACTGGGTCATGTCCATCTCTGGCACTGCCCACAGCAAATGCCCAGGGAAGAGCATAGGAACAGAGCAAGCACATATGAAACCTTCCTGCCCCTCATATTGCCCCCACAACCTCTCGATACTTCCAGCTCAGGGCATTGCCTCTTCAGGCAGTAACAGGGCTGCCCAGGAAAGACAAAGCAGAGGTTGTTTCACCAACTGATTTGGTACTTTGGCTGGCTCCACATTTCTGTTGTGTCTGAAGGACACAGCCCTGTTTGTCACATCCCTGCAGGGGAAGCCCTGGGTTTGGCCCTAGTCTGTTTCCAACACAAAAGCCATCCTGATTGCAAGAGCCAGCCCCAGAAGGGTTTAAAGTCCTGTGTAATTACTGAATCTTGTAGTGCAATTACCAACTCAGACTCAGCTAAAGCTCAGTTCCTGGGAATAATGGGTCTTTACTGAAAATACCCTAGTAGCAGCCAAGTGCTGGCACTCTCCATCACTCACCACAGCTCTTCATAGCCACATCTCAGCACAGAACACACACCTTTCTCAGGATGAGACAGATACTGCTCTGCACTCTCACAGCAACTCTTTAAATTACCAAAGGCTCACATGCCTCTGGTAAGTTAAAGACAGGAGCAAGGGAGAACTACATTCCCAAGGACCAACTGGAGCCCTCAAAACTTTGTCCACAATCTCCCATTTCTACCTGAGGCACTGACACATAAAAACAGCATAGGGCATTCCAAGAAATGGGATCAGATCAGGCAGTGATGGATAAAGCATGGAGTGGAAATCCAACCCTGGAGAAGAAGAAGTAAAAGATGGTTCAAAACAGTCAAAGAAACTTCACTGAAAAAGACAAGGTAAAAGCAGAATAAATGGTATCCGAGACAAAATGGGATTGCATATGCCAAAGGCTTGCAGACTCTTCCATATTCCCCTATTTTTCTCGCCAATCGCTGTATTAGAGCACAGGGCATGAGCTGTTTGTAGTCTGCTTTCCTAAGGAGAGAATTTGTACCTTCCAAAAAAAGACTAAAACCAAAAAGTAAAACAGTGTTTTCTAAATGGAATTTATTTCCTCTTGAAAGAAAAAGCAACTGACTAAAGGTTTCCAATTCACAGTCGTGTTGGGAAACCATAAACACAGGGCCAGCCAAGAGACCTTGGAGTTAAGTACCACAGCGGCACCACATTTGTGGAGTGCCTGGGTGAGAGCAGAGCAGGTACTACCAGCTGCACCTGCACTGCTGCTGAGCGCCTTCTCAGCGCATAACCTCTTGGAGCGAGGCTGCACCGGGACCTGAAATGGGAAGCTCCCAGTGTAAGACATCTAAAATCACCAGCCCTTTCATTGTTCTCCCAGTGGCCTTACCTGAAGACCTTGATCACTTGAAGCAAAACAGCAGGAACTTCTATCTCATCAGGTTTTCGATCAGGATTCACATGGGTACAAGAGCAGTTGTTGGATTATGCCAAATTGTTTACAGTCTGAGAGAGTGTAATATTGGATCTTTTTCATCTGTACCTTAAAAAAACAATCTGAAGCCAGATAGAGAGCCCTAGAGGATGCAGCATGGCCATTGTGAGGAATGGGAACATCACAGAAAAACATTAAGTGTTAATTGCTGACACAGATGATATAGAGAAGGCTCTAGAGAGGGATCTGGAAGGCTCTACAGAGGGACCTGGACAAGCTGGATCAATGGGCCAAGACCAACTGTATAATGTTCAATAAGGCCAAGCGCTGGGTCCTACACTTGGGTCACAACACCACCAAGCAACACTACAGGCTTGGGGATGAGGGGCTGGAAAGCTGCCCAGCAGAAAAGGACCTGGGGGTGTTGGTTGACAGCTGGTGAACACAAGCCAGCAGAGTGCCCAGGCAGCCAAGAAGGCCAACGGCATCCTGGCCTGCATCAGAAATAGTGCGGCCAGCAGGAGCAGGGAAGTGATTGTCCTCCTGTACTCAGCACTGGTCAGGCTGCACCTCAAGTACTGTGTTCAGTTTTGGGTCCCTCACTACAAAAAAGACATTGAGGTGCTGGAGCATGTCCAGAGAAGGGTAAAGTTGCTGATGAAGGGTCTGGAGCACAAGTCCTGTGAGGAGCGGCTG
>NW_010266722.1:7974-11344 GCF_000690775.1 Eurypyga helias | reverse complement strand
GCTTCCATGGAAAACTCTGGGATCCCTCTTGCTGTGCACAAATAACAAAAGAACTGGCACCTTTGTAAGTCTACAGTAGGGCTTCTGTAAGATTACAGATTTCTGGCAGGTTAAGACCTGAATACTCATGGTTCATATAAACCTTATGGCACCTTTTTCCAGGAGGAGTGTTAAGACTTCCTTGGTTAACTTTCTGCTACAAGAATGATTTGACCTCCTTAAATATGACTGCTCTAACCACTTTTACATGGAACTAGACATTCACATTGATGCAAAATGCGGCAATCCACTAGTGGGGACTGGGAGACGGGTTCTTTAGCAAAGACTCTGAGCTTCTGCATAGCTATTGGAAAATACTAAGCAGACTCCAAGGTACCGACTTTAATTTACCATTTCCTGGGATCTACTGTCAGAAAGAATGTGCCACAGCCTATGGCATGCTGCTACAAGCACAAGACACATCCAAGCTGCAGCACCACAGAGAAGGAAGATCAATGGCAAGGTGCTGCCTGTGAGGAAGCCCAGCCTTTAGACTTGGCCAGGCAAGTACTTTTACCTGTGGGCAACAAAAGCTTTGGGGTGAAAAAAAAAAAATTGAGAAATATTCTAGTCCAAAATGATGCTGTGATGCTTCAAGAGAATTATCATTTGAGTGCTGACTGCTGTCATGTCCTGATCCCATCTGCATGTGTCAGGGGGAGGGGAGAGCATCGGAGGGGCTAAATGTCTGATGGGGGATAAAATGCAACTACAGAACCCAGCCTACAGGGTACAGTCATTATTTTCAGCTTCCTTGAGACATCCATATCCTGCTTTAAAGTCAAACTATTTGGGGTTCTTGTGCATTCAGATTTTTCAAAGAAATACTTGGATTTGTTTAAAATTATCATTCCTCAGGGGTCAGTGTTGGGACCAGTGCTGTTTAACATCTTTGTCGGTGACATGGATGATGGGATCGAGTGCACCCTCAGCAAGTTTGCTGACGACACCAAGCTGTGTGGTGCGGTCGACACGCTGGAGGGAAGGGATGCCATCCAGAGGGACCTGGACAGGCTGGAGAGGTGGGCCACTGCCAACCTCATGGAGTTCAACAAGGCCAAGGGCAAGGTCCTGCACCTGGGTTGGGGCAATCCCAAACACAAGTACAGGCTGGGCGGAGACTGGATCGAGAGCAGCTCTGAGGAGAAGGACTTGGGGTACTGGGGGATGAAAAGCTGGACATGAGTCGGCCACGTGCGCTGGTCTAGTGCAAGGTGTCCCTGCCCATGGCAGGGGGGTTGGAACTAGATCGTATTTTAAGGTCCCTTCCAACCCAAAACATTCTGTGATTCTATGGAAAAAAAAAAGTTTTGTTGACAAGCAATTTCTAATTTTTCAAACCTCCAACATTTTTCAAAACACCTCTTATTTGTTGACTTTCCTTGTCAGCTACAAAGTGCGCTTTTGGTTTCCTGAGTTGAAAGGAGCTGGGATGATTCTAATGGGAGGAAATGCAAAGTTTCGGTGGATCTTGATCTGCTAAAAATGAAATAATAAATACTGGGCAAAGAATGTCCCTAGAGAATTGTGTTTGTCTCCTTCCATTTTGAAGATGAGCCAAGGAATGACCAAATTTTGTTGACAGGGTTATAAACAAACCGGTTAAAAAGAAACTCCACCTGCAGTTTCTCAGTGGGCTGACTAATCCCTTCCTCTTTCGATTGTTTGCACAGCCCTGCTTCACACGATTAAACAGCCAGTAATGACGCACTCACTGTGCTTTCTCTCGGAGGTAGCCACATCTCATTCTGAGCATCTTTTTTGCAAAATTCATTGTGCCCCTTTACCAGGAAGGATGCTTTGCAAATGAAGGCTGCTGCTGCTAAGAAATTGGAGCTGCCTCTTCCTATAGTGCCGTGAACATAAACATCAACAACTGGATATCACGGATATCAACTCTGAAGCAAGAGAGGAGAAAGAAAAAGGGAGACTTAGCATTACTTTGTATCAAAGCTAAGTGTAAATATATATTGCTGAATTAAGTGTGGAGACTGACCTTTTGCACTCATCTCGCTAAAGTAGCCAAGGGAAAGTGTCCCAAGCCCTGGCAACTCTTGGCATTTACACAACCATGATTTTGTAACTACCTGCTGCCCAAAAAGCCAAGATAATTCAACAGGATCTTTGCAATGAGTTTGCCGGACTCGGTTAAGGTTTGGGATGCAAATTCAGGAAATAGGTTGTAAAGGGAAAAAAAAGGTGGAGTCAGAATGCAGAAGCATTTGGCTCAGCCTCAAGCAAAGGTTACCATCTGCCGCTAAGCACTACCCTGGCCCAGCACCACCCAGAACTGTAAATGCAAGCTGCTGCCGGAAGGACGTTTATAGCAGGACCAAACTCCTCACAGGAGCAGGCATGCAGCTGTTCCAGCACACAGAGATCACTGAGCTACATGGGCTTATAAATTCACCTCTTCTGCTTTCAAACCGACACTCAGACTTGCCTGTCATCAGTTCCCACACGATGTATGTTCAGATTTTTCCTCCCCTGTTCAATTCTGCTGGAAGAGGGATATGACTTAACTTGTTTGGAGTGGCCCATTAAATAAACATGAGCAGGGCACGGCGAGCTAGCAAAAACGCCTGTGTGTTTTCATGAAGGGAACTGACTTCTTGATGTTGTCACAGGCAAGCCTCTTTCAGACATATTTATGCTGGAGCAGACTCTACTTTTTTTCAGTCCCAGAGGGATTTCTTTATCAAAAGTTGTGTTTCCTCTGGATTTCTTCCTTAACAGCTTGGTCAGAGGAAAGGAGAAAGCCAGTCCTTGACCTGCATCAAGATCTTCTATGTTTGGTCCCAAAGTTTGGGAGTCACTCACCTAAAGGCAGGAAAGCTGTTTTGAGCTGCAATGCAGTGGGGGAATGGAACAACGGTTGAATCCCTATAAGCTATTAATTCAGATAGGAAAGAAAAAAAAAGATAGAAAAAGCTAGTTTTCAGGCTATATTTGACTTTTTAAGGGATCAGAAAACAGAAGAGGAAGGGGAGTGGGAGAAAAATGTTGCTTGATATGATCTCTGCAATGGTTGCTAAGTGTTTCCAGGCCAGAAACTAAATTTAAGCAACATTTTCACCCACTCTGGAGTTTCTAGACTGCACCTCCATTCAAACAAAAAAAGATAGAAAAAGCTAGTTTTCAGGCTATATTTGACTTTTTAAGGGATCAGAAAACAGAAGAGGAAGGGGAGTGGGAGAAAAATGTTGCTTGATATGATCTCTGCAATGGTTGCTAAGTGTTTCCAGGCCAGAAACTAAATTTAAGCAACATTTTCACCCACTCTGGAGTTTCTAGACTGCACCTCCATTCAAACAGCAGCACGATAAGCTTA
>NW_010266722.1:0-7935 GCF_000690775.1 Eurypyga helias | reverse complement strand
TTTACTTCTCCATCTCTGACCCATGAGTCTTGACTAGCAGAAGTCTTGTTAAACCAGAAGTCTCAATGGCATGATTTTCACATACATGTATATGCGCGTGCACGTGCAGCACGTATACATGTACAGGTATCAATTATCAAAATACTATTATAAAGCCAGTGTTCTTTCTCAGCACCCCTTCTCTGCCCACCCCACCTCCCTCCCCTTCCCCAGGCCCGCATATTTCAAAAAGACCGGAACTGCAATCTTTCAAGAGCCATCCAGCCCTTGTCAGCACTGCAAACGTCTAGGGGCGTTAGCAAGTCCCCGGTCCACCTCTCGGACGTGTGTTGACGAACGGCCTCTAGTTCACAATACTGATTCCTTGGATTCAGGGTCTGCTGTACTGGTTGTGCTGGAGACTTGGTTTTTGTGGGTTACCAAAGGCGATGTTTCCCCTTCAGACTTGCTGTTAGCAACTGCTTCTACGCTGACTTCCTTTAGCTCCTGCTCTTTGTCTTTCTTTTCTTTTTCATTCAGGTAATTCAGGATGCCCGCTCCTAGGGCATCCCCTTCCACGTTCACAACTGTGGTGGTCCGGTCTCTGGTTAAGATCAGAAACAAAAAACAAAACAGCAGACTTTTAGCTTAAGAGAGTTACAACACAATAAGGGGAGCCGATTCACCCCTGCTCATACACCAGCATCAGTAGAGCTAGACAGGGAGATGTTGCACCATAGGTATTTTCCACAGAATTATCACCATTTCAGAACGAAAAATGTGCACCAGAGCTGGTGTAAGGTCATCCCAACCGTTGCTGTCAGTGGGTTCTGGTGTCTCAGTGGGCTGCAGCAATGGTACTACTCTTCATCAGGCATCCTTCTTTGCCCAGACCACCTCCTTCCTCTTCCCCTTCCTCAGGCCAGCATTTTTCAAATGAGTCCAGAGCAGGAATTTAATTTGGGTTTATCCAGAAGGTAAATCACAGCACCCAGCTGTCTTTTTTAAACTACAGACACTTGTACTTTAACCCAAACACCTATTTAAGGAGTTCTTCCAAAAGCAGGCAGATGGCTGTGTTCTCTGGATTTCTTGCTAGTGGCAACCTGTCCTAATCTTTGACCCTACAACACAAAACTACTGTGTCCCAGGGCCTAATGGAGGAGGTTTATGGGTCACAGAGAAGAACAATTTCCTCACGTGCCTTTTGAGACTTCTGTCAGTCATTCTGCAGCCCAACTTCAACATGTGCTCAACTTGTAACTGTGGTTCTCTCTGGTAATTAAATGGCTGCCACTAAAATAAGGCAAGGAACTCGTCCCTCTCTCATTCACCTTTTTATTACCACAACGCTGCGTTCCTTGACTAGAACAAGTGTTGATCACAGAGGGATGCTACGTATTTTGAAACGAAGGCAGCCAGCATGACATAGGCTGAGAGCAGGCGGAGTGAAAGGAAAGGCAAGCTTTTCACTCTTGCTTCCAGGCACTTGTGAGTACACCTTGGGGAAACCACAGCTACTACTGCAGTCCTTGAGGAAGATGGGATACAAAAAGCTAGCCAGTGCTTTGCCTGTGTCTCCTGTCCTTTGGAGGTGGCTGATCCCCAAGAGGTGACAGCAAGAAAGAGTTCAATGTCCCCAGTAAAGCTGTAGGAATACAGTTATGTTCCACAGACTCGCGTGATGTGGGAAGTAATACAGCTGTCACCTTCCCCAACCTCTGGAATTCAAAAGTGTCCTCAGGCATCCTAATTTCCACATCTGCTGTGGAAGTACACCACCTACACAGAGAGGCCGGTGTTTCCAAAAAGCAGTGCAGAGGGATTATGTACAGTCTAAATGAGGGACTATCCAGAAACCCACCAACTGGGAAAAAATCCCCGTGGGATTCAGATTGCTTGACCCATACTGACCAGCCATTTCAGCCCACCACCCAACTTCAACCAATGGCTTGAGAGCATATTATGCTTTTAAATTATCAGATCACGCTGACTTCACTAGCATTTAAACCCTAAGCATGCTGTAATTCAGGAGTGCTTGGAGAAGTCCTTTCAGTTTGATCTAGTGTTTGAAAAAGAGCAGCCAGCCAAGCTTGTTCAAGGAAAAGCTGACACCCTTTTCCATGGGGCTCCTCTAAGCTGTAAGAAATCACCTGTGCGTGGCATTTGCACTTATCATGCACTTGTGGGTGGGTCCCCAATACTTAAAGCAAACCAAATTTTCTAGGCTTTCCTTAATCTAATTTAGGTGGTACAGAAAGTAAATTTAGGCCTTAACAAGGACATAACCACGCTGAGAAGTGGGGTAAGAGCTGGGCAAGTAGATAATCTTTCACGTTTCAAGGAGGGGAATGGCTCTCGGAAAGAAGAGAAGGAGGTGAGAAAAGGTCTGACTTCTCTCTTTCCCAGAAGACACAAAGGAAAGGTGATAATACTGTGTACTAAATTTGTGACTCCAGCAGCGTGTTCCAGCCGTGACACCGCCCGCAGCTGTGATGAGTGTCACAAACCCCCTGTGTCCCCGCCTGCCAATGCATGGCATCTCTCTGTGACACTTGTGTTGGTGCTCGGACCAGTCTTGGACTACAGACATAGTTCAAACACTAGCTGGTAACAGCTTCTGAATGCTTCCCACATGTGACCAAGGAGGACTTCCACCACTATTCAGGCTCATTTTCCTTCTTCCCCCCTTCCCTCCTACTGGCCAACTGACTTCCAGCAATATCAACACCTTCTGAATAAACTTTTAACAATCCTTCTAAAGGGAATTGAAACCAGGAAGAAATACATTTTAATAAAGGCTGACTAAAAATATTGAAGAGGGATTTTAGCACACTCACTGCTTGAATTGAGAAGGGACCACCTTTTCCATCATCTGCCAAGAGTCATCTGTCCTATGGGACGCCGTATCTTGTAGGGCTTTATTGTATACTGTGCAACTTTGACTACCCTGCCCCACGTTTCCAGCTACATGTCATGCAACAGCAGGACATGCATGGCCTCAGTACTTACACAATCCAGTCCACCGCTAATATCAAGGAGAGATCGTTGGTCGGAAGTCCGATGGCCTCCAAGATGATAGCGATGGTGAGGACTCCTCCGGCTGGCACCCCAGCCGCACCCACGCTGGATGCAGTAGCTGTCACGCTGCAAATCGATGTGCGTACCCAGTTAGCAGGAGCTCTGCAGCACTCCCCTTCTACACTTAGCTCCCACATTTCCCCGCTGTGGGAATTGTAAACAAACTCTACATACAAGCATGGGACACACAGATCATTTGCTTCCCAGGCAAACCCTTTCCTGTCTGCTGATGCAGAGTAACGGGTACAGAGCACTAATCCACAGCAGGTACCAAGGCAGTGGCTCTGTGTTTAACACCATGATTGCCTTTTCAGACAAAAAATCCCCAGCCAACACAAATATATCCTGCTGCCTTACTAATATACCCATTTCAAAGCCATGTATCAGTTCAAATAGGCTGAGTACATCGCTCAGCCCCAGATGTATAAAGGCAAACCTTACCATGCAGGGTACTGATCCTTCTCTGTGTCTCGTTTGCATTCACACACGGACCCTAAATTAGGAGCTGGAAACATGCCGTGCATAGGCTATAGACACGGACCGCAAGCCTTTCCGTGTGCAGATGTCCACAACTGCTTTTTCCTTGGGCTATCACTGCATAATCCTCAGGCCTGCTTAACACCCGATTCACTAAAGAGATCCTGAAAGACTAATTTAGCCTTCTGCAAGGAAGAAAGTGCCCCAGCCCTGCCTTAAACAGACAAACAGCATATTGGGAAATGCAGTAAGGAAGGAAATAAAACTTGG
The DNA here is from genome assembly GCF_000690775.1 of Eurypyga helias. Classification (NCBI taxonomy): domain Eukaryota; kingdom Metazoa; phylum Chordata; class Aves; order Eurypygiformes; family Eurypygidae; genus Eurypyga; species Eurypyga helias. Next base: position 4,128 of record NW_010266722.1, on the reverse strand, counting down.
CCAGGGAGGGGAAAAAAAATTGCCAGGAGGCATCTGGTGGATATAGCTATGGCTTTTTGGCACAGTGAGGGGCTAGAACCTCTTATAGGATCCTCACTTAAAGGATTTTGAGGAGGGAAATGAAAAGAATGACACTTTATGGGATATGAGACATGGGAGGATATTCCAGGCACAAAGGAGAGAGAGTCCTAGAGAAGGAGACAGGACTAATGTGGTGGAGGGGATAATGGAGCAAAGCAGTCAGGCGGGAAATAAAAATGGGTCTGACCTGGGAAGCCTGCAAAGCGATGGTAGGGAGGGCAGAGATAAGCAGGAGCAGAGTCTTTAGTATGAGATTGACACGTAAGTAACTGAAGAGCTGGCGGGAGGATTTTCCAAGAGATCCAGAGAGGGAATCAGGTGTAGCTGTCTGGGTAGAGCAGCATGCCTCAATAACCCAGCTTAATGGAGAGTGGAGGGTGGGGGAGCAAGATGCTTAAGGAAGGAGAGGAATTTCGTGTGGGAAACAGCTTTGAACAGCTCAAAGTCTGTTTCAGAATTCAATTACCCCTTCCAGGTTCCACCTTTTATTAAATCGAGATCCTGGCAAATCTTATAAAAGTTTGAAAGACTCCATCCTTTAATCACCCTATAATTATGTTTCATAGCAATTTGCAAGCTTTAGGTCAGAGATGTGGAATGCAAACTGCTAGGTATTAACAGAGAGACCACAGGCTTGAATTATGTCTGGGGGCCAGAAGGATGTGGTTGCAATAGCAAGCGACTTACAGAATAGTGAAGATTTGCCCAGGGTTGAGGTCAACATTGTTCAGCTGAGCAATAAACACAGCTGCCATGCACTGAAAAATTGCAGCTCCATCCATGTTTACAGTTGCCCCAATAGGAAGGATAAACCTGCTGATCCTCTTGTCAACTCCATTGTTCTCCTCAATACACTTGATCATCGAGGGGAGAGTGGCTGAGCTAGAAACAGAGAGTAGGGGAAAATCAAACATCAAACATCAGTGTGCACTGAGTAGAAAGTCAATGTCTCATGGTTTTCACGTTTCTAACATGCTGCAGACATGCTTGTCAAGACAACGGTGACGTTTTACAGTCCATCTCTGTCATGATAGGTTGCCCAGAGAAGCTGTGGATGCCCCATCCCTGGAAGTGTCCAAGGCCAGACTGGATGAGGCTTTGAGCAACCTGATCTAGTGGAAGGTGTCCCTGCCCATGGCAGGGGGGTTGGAACTGGATGGTCTTTAAGGTCCCTTCCAACCCAAACCAGTCTGTGATTCTACAATAGCAATGAGGGACCCTTCTTGTTCGTCTTGTGTATTTAATCATCTGCTTCTATGCAGATATAACTGATAACGAGTCTCCCAGAAGCAAGAACTCATGATTTAACACAGCATGCAGCCTAACAGTGCTGTGGAATGATCAAGTCTCAAACCAGAAAAATACACCAATAGACGCCAATATAAACACAACATGCAACAGCAACCTCTGTTAACATTTCAATAGTACCTTCTCAAAAGAACAGACAAATAATAATAAAGATAAAATTAAAAAAAAAAATCACTGTTCAATTTATTTCTTGCATTATAAACTACACAGGTCTATTCATAAATCTTCTGCTTCGTGTACTTCAGCTCCTGTGACAGACATGCATCTGCTTTTGCAGATGACCTGAAATGATTTTATATAGTTATGATATTTGATCGGGTCTTTGCCCCTTCAGAGAAGTGTAAATTACATGCTTGATAGCTTGGTGATGACAAATAAAAGCTGATCAGGCCAGATCTTTGAAATCAGTAACATTAAGTCCCTTTGCACCAGCTAATCAGTCTGCTTTGCTTCTGCAAAATTAGTCTAAACTTGTTCCAAAGCCCTCTGAACTTGGAGAACTAAACTTCTCAAGACAAGGTCCCTCACTATTGACCCTCACTTGACTTAAAATTGAAAGGACAGTTGGCATGATCGTTTTAAGGCAAATACTTTCACCTTTTCCCCAAAAAAAATCCAACTCAGCATCATGCTGCAGTCCCAATATTTTGAGGAATTGTTTTCAACAGCTAATTATCAGTAGGTGCTGCGTGGCAGGCTCCTGGCAGCAGTGAGACTCTCAACTCTTTTTTTGCAATCTCAGGAACAATATTCACACCTAAAACTCAACACAGTTTGGTGTTGGGATATAACCAGTTTACAGTGACAAACGTAACCAGGTTATAATTCCCAAACAAGCACAGAAACCCACCTGGAGCAAGTGGCAAAAGCAGTGGCAAGTGGTGTGATAAGTCCTAAGAGAAAACGATACGGATTTTGACGTGTGCATGCAAAATAAATAAGTGGTAGAATGATTCCTCCATGGATGAAGTGGCCCAGAATAGAGGCGAAGATGTATTTTCCCAGACTGGTCACCAGAAGCACAATATCTTCCATTTCCACAATCTTGCTCCCAACAAGGAACATAATGCCAATAGGTACATACCTGCGTAAAGAAATATTGCCTGTCATTAAGTACAAACAAAAAGCCTTGAAAAATATGCTATTTCCTGTCCTGGAGACAACATTCTTCGAAAGAATATACTGCTCCTACTGAAGGGTAGCACCTTATCCACCACACACTCGGGTTAAGCAAATTTGGAAGGTCTCTCTAACACTCTTGGTTGGTGGAAGGCAAGCAGTCAGACTGAAAAGACTCTGTATACCTAGGCCCTCTTAAGACACAGCGAGGAGAGAGCCAAAGGGAAGCCAAGCAGGAAGCAGAAATGCTGGCAGAAGCTATCAGGACAAGACACCAGTGCGGAGTTTTAGTCCATCAGGGGGGAAGACAGGCAAAGACCTAAAGCTAAAGTCATTGCTGAAGGGACAGCAAACAGTAGGAAGGAAAAAGAAGCAGTATCATGTCACTGGGGCGAGGAGAAAGGGGTGAAAGAGTAGGACCTTACACATGCAGTGACTGCCAGCAGTGTGAAGATAGGTCATTAAAATGTTAGGCATGCTGGGTGCCAACATATTCAGCGTAGGAAAGAAAAAGCTAAGCCTATAGCAGAGAGCTCAGGGCTCAGCTAAATGCTGCCGATGCATGTGCCAAAGATAGCAATTAACTCTGCTATTTGCCTACAAAAGGCTACAAAAATGATCAGGCTTCCAGAGCTGCCCTCAAGCTGACAGCCACACACACGTACATGCCCATGCCTCCTGTCTAAAAACATGCTACATCTTAGGATGTCAGCATTTGTTTCCTTCATCAGGAACACTTGTGGCTGCTCCAGGGGAAGGGCCACCTGCGGGCCACAGCCGCACCTCTGATCCCTGTAAGTGCAGCTGGGAACAGCCCTGAAAGACAGAATTGTGCTTGAACCCGCAGCACAACTAAACAAACTGCCGGAGGAATCACTTCAGGCCCAGGGTCAGTCCCTTCGAAGCTCTACTTGGCACGCCTGTGTCTGAATACCTCTGCTGACCTGCTTCTGATTAGGAAATACTAAAAGATCAACCAGCTCTCCAAACCCCTGCCCCAGGCACAACGTGACTACAAAATATCTGCCTGTACATCTCAGGAATAAAGAATGGTTTTTCTCCCACTCTCCCCTCCAGACCAACGCCCATGTTCAGAGAAGCTGATCTGTGGAGTCAGGACAAACGTCAGAAAGCTTGGTTAAACACATAAAGGTTTGGAAAGGTGGACAAGTCCCAGGGTTGCCCAGATCACTCACTTCTTACTAGCTTGCCTCTTCCTCAGTAGTTCTGCAGCTCCCCTGCTCTGTGCAGAGCGCCCCTAATTATGTCCCAGATCAGTGTGAGCATCCTCTCTTAGCCAAATCTCTAGAGGAGCCTGTTGAACCTTCCCCACTTAGCCTCTGACAACCCTGTGACACACTGCCTTCGCACTAGGTTTCTGAGCACCCCGATTAGCCAGATCTCGCTGAGCCCTGGTCCTGCACATGCTCTGCAAACATGAACACTGGATTCAGAGCTGAGACTGGATCCCACCCCTTAACTGAAAGCTAAGACCAAGTGCTGCTAAACAGGAGTGCGGCTGTTGAATGGGCAGCTTGAGCTCATATCTAGTCCTTTTCTCTTGGTAGTATGACTTCATGCATTCCAAACATTCCGTGCCCCATCCCTGGATGTCATCAA
>NW_010266721.1:454-662 GCF_000690775.1 Eurypyga helias | reverse complement strand
GGGGATGATCTGGCTGTCCCTATGGGGATGTGCTGGCTGTCCCCCAGGTAACAGCTCAGGTGGGTGCTCAGCACACCAGCCCCTACCCTGCTGGGGGGCTTCCACCCTGCCCAGGGGGCGAGGGGGCAGCGGGGCCCAGGGCACGGAGCTGGGACCTCAGTCCTTTCACAGCCCCGGGCGTGAGGGGGCACCCAGCCCCAACACACCA
>NW_010266721.1:0-408 GCF_000690775.1 Eurypyga helias | reverse complement strand
TGAGGGGGGACCCAGACCCACCCCGCTTTGGGGGTGTCCCTTTGCACACCCCTTCTCCCAGGGCAGCTGGGGGGCAGCTGGAACCTGGGGGGGCAGAGCTCACAGCCCCCCAGGGGTCAGCACTGCTGCCCCAGAGCCCTGACTGGGCTGTTGCCTTGGGTGGAGAAGGTTGGGGGGGGCAGGATGGGATGGGGGGGTTCCCTGGTGCTGCAAGATTTCCCCGGAGCGCAGCAGAGGACAAGGCGATGCCGGTGCCTTGGCTCGCTCCCACGGCTCCTGGAGGGGGACACGGTGAATCCCTGCGAGGTGGGTGATGTCACAGGGATGTTGGATCACCCGTGCCCATCCTGCTGGCGCTGGGGATGGCTGTGTGCCCTCTCATCTCCCTGGGGGCAGCCTGGGGGGGAC
>NW_010266720.1:0-250 GCF_000690775.1 Eurypyga helias | reverse complement strand
AAGGAAGAGGCGAAAAGAAGGGGGGCGAGGCCGGAGGAGGCGAGGGGAGGAAAGGCGAGGCTGGAGGTGGCGAGGGGAGACGAGGCGAGGCATCAGGAAGCGAGGGGTGGCGAGGCGAGGCAGGAGGATACGAGGGTAGGCGAGGTGAGGTGAGGGAAGGCGAGGCTAGGCAAAAGGAGGCGAGGGTAGGCGAGGAGAGGCAGGAGGAGGCAACGGAAGGCAAGACGAGGCAGGAGGAGGCGAGGGAAGG
>NW_010266719.1:61842-62473 GCF_000690775.1 Eurypyga helias | reverse complement strand
TTAGCTTGGAGAAGAGGAGACTGAGCGGGGGGTCTTACCAGTGCTTATCAATATCTAAAGGGTGGGCGTCAGGAAGATGGGGCCAGGCTCTTCTCAGTGGTGTCCAGTGACAGGACTAGGGGCAATGGCCATAAAGTGGAAAACAGAAGGTTCAACCTTGAACATGAGGAAATGATTCTTCCCTGTGAGGGTGACAGAGCACGGGAACAGGCTGCCCAGAGAGGTGGTAGAGACTTTCAAAAGCCGTCTGGACTTGTGTGATCTACCCTTGGTGATCCTGCCCTAGCAGGGGGTTGGACTAGATGATCTCTAGAGGTCCCTTCCAACCCCTACTACTCTGTGAATCTGTAAGCTAAACATGATTTTCCTCTTGTGTATTCTTTGCACCACAGTATGAAAGCGTAAACTGGATATGGCTAATGCCTCTTAGAGACTTTCAAAAGCCGTCTGGACTTGTGTGATCTACCCTTGGTGATCCTGCCCTAGCAGGGGGTTGGACTAGATGATCTCTAGAGGTCCCTTCCAACCCCTACTACTCTGTGAATCTGTAAGCTAAACATGATTTTCCTCTTGTGTATTCTTTGCACCACAGTATGAAAGCGTAAACTGGATATGGCTAATGCCTCTTGAT
>NW_010266719.1:31869-61828 GCF_000690775.1 Eurypyga helias | reverse complement strand
CAGGAATGACAAATCTTGCATATGAAGCAAATGCTTATCTTTAACTTAATTTGTTGAACTGAAAATCAATTATCATGAGGCCAGAGCAGAACTAGTGTGATTCTGTGCTCATCTAGTTAATTTTTCTCCTGGGATTACTGTGGAATCAAGAATCCGTCCTATAATACTTATAGCTGAAGAGGTGTGCTTCAGGCAGTGCAGTGAATAGCTCTAATTTCTCACTGTGAACAGTATAAAAATAAAATGTGTTTTTCCAATTTCTGCAGTGTTCCATCTGCCCTAGGTGAGGCTGTGTGACTCTCCTCTATGAGCTGACACACGGTGGAGAAAGAAATGCAAGGTCTTGTCCTTGAGTGAGAGAGAAGGGAGCTCCTCCTTCTGCTTCCAGCCTTTGGCCGTGTTGATGTGTTTGGAATTACTTTCTTGCCGGGTGGAGTTCATAGACCCACAGTTTGCTTGGAGCGAGAATCTAGGCCAGGACTCCAGGCTTCTAGGTGTGCTAGCCTGCTGCCAGCCCCGTCAGTCTAGCCATCTTCTTTGCATGGCAGCCCAGTGTCGTCAGGACGCGGCTGGCTGATTCAGGCACTTGATGCCGAAAGCTGAGTTTGCATTCCCTCAGGCTGAGGAGGAAGTGCAGTCCGTCTGGATTCTGCTGACTCCTGTAATCACTAGGCTTGGTCTTTCCATATGTATGTGGTCTAGATGCAGTTGGCAGGAGTCAGTGGTTGCTAGTACACCATTAGCAGTGACTTGCTTGGTCACTCACAGTGATTGCAGGGAACACTGGCTGCTTGTAAGCCTGTGCGTACCTCCAGTGTGCATCCATTCACTTCTCAGCCATCTTCCCGTCGTACCCCAAAACCTCCCACTACTTTTCAAACGCTGTCCCCGCTGCCTTCCTACCACACACCACTGCAATGAAATTTTCACCTCGTTCCCCATGCATTTCCTCCATCCCACAACCTGCCCTTGCATCTGCCCAGCCTTTTTCTCCCACCTGGCTCGCCCCACTCCATCATCTGATCAGTGCTAACTGCTGGTGTGGAGGTAGCAATTTGGCAGCTCAGATAAGCAAACCCTCCTGTATGCTGTAGTGTAAAGGCGCTCTCCCCTTGGCTTTGCTCTTAATGTAAATAGCTGGTGTGCTGTGATATGTAATGAATGCGGAGTTGTCTGCGTTAGGTTTGCTCAGGGCCTCCCTTAAGGAACTGTGTTGCTGCTCCATCTTCTGTTTGAATCCCAAATGCGACTTCCTGCACGTAAGATGCTGACATCAGTAATCTAACTAAGATGGTGGGGCCTTTGAGCATATCTTTAGGCAAAAACTGGCAGTAATTACAGACTCTTAGGCACGCAAACCATTCACAGAGAATTTTGTGGATCTTGCATGTAGACAGGGCAACCTCCATATGCTTTTGGATCACTCTATCAATTTGTGTCATATTTTAGGCACAATGCCTGCATAATTAACAAAGCCCCAGTAAAATCAGGATGCAGTCAGAGTGCCTCTAATTATCAATACTTTCCCAGTGGGAGGATGTATACATATCTTGCATAAGCTCCAGAGCAAGACGATGTTTGAGCCACGTTTGGAGGTCAGGATTTCACAGCTACTTCTTTCCCTGCCCCATGACCAATACTAGCCCATGCTTCAGAAATCTTCCTAATTGTTCACATGAAGTCCTGGTGTAGGTGGTAGAATAAAAAAAAGCTATGCATACTGAACATGAGATTTTAATAAGTAAAATCTTTTTCATATACATGAAAAAGGATGCTGGTACCTAAAAAAGAAATCCTTTGTAATTGAATACAAAAAGCAAAGCCTTTGCATTGAAATTTTGGTGCAGCACTGTGATTGCAATTTCCCCCTCTTTCATATTAACTCTTATCTATCATTTATCCTGAATCATCCTCATTTGATTTTTAAAAGAAAAAGCTTGAGAAGCCATTTATCTTTCCTTGTTCAAGTTTCTTAGCTTTTAAGATCAAAGTTACGGGATGAATAATGCATACAGGTTTTCATTCCTTTTCTGTGTGGCTGTCTTCTGACATCAACAGTTTTGAGTGACTTACACTCTTATTTTAGATAAGTTATAACTTGAATTCCTGATTCCTCTTTCGTTTCCTGACCCCTAAATAGTACATCACAAATATGAAGCATTTATTCTGTCTTTCACAATGCTGTTTTTACACGAGAGTGATGAAAGTGTTTTCCACAAAATGTGAAAACAAAGCCTCTGATCTGCTGTGACAGGGAAACCTCCTTAAAGGTGCCGTCCATAAGAAGACATTTTATTTATTTGCCCAAATCTTTTTGTTAATGAATTGTCAGAGAGCTTGATCAAGTCTTCTTGGTGGAGGCCATTCACAGCTCATTCTGCTTTGGCAAGTTTAAAACTACATAGGTGATCCCAACGTCATCTCGATCATAACAAGAAAGAAAAAAGAAATGGAAGAAATTACTGTGCCCATCAGTTTAAAAGGAAAAGAGAAGGGTTGCTTGTATTGGAGGGAATGGTGGAAAAATCCCAGAAATTAACTCCCTGTTTAGGAAAGGGACCTTTGCTTCCAAAGTTAAACTGCAGGGGGAAAAATTGCAGAAGGGAGTTGAATCAAGAAAAAGGAAACAAAAACTGATGGTATTTGTTGCTGTGTGCTCTTCGGGAGTAACAGCCTTAACAGTTTAAAACAGCGATGCTCCCGACACATACCATACTGTTACAGTGCCACTCCAAATTAATTCAAGATGTTTATCCTTACGGATTTCTTCTCCATTTCTCTTTCTTCTTTTTTTTTTCCTGGCCTCCTCTCTTTTTTCATAAATTTATTAATCATTAATCTCCTAACATCTTAATCGCCCCAAGTTAAGTGCTTTAGATACACAGTGAAAGAATGCATATTCCTGTAGAAGACGTAATGCTAATGGTAACAGTCTGTCCTATGGACAGCTGCATGAAAGCGCACTGTGCCTAGGTACACAGCGCACAAAGCAACGGGGGTGAGGGTTTAGGGGGGAGCAAGTACCTACAATTCAGGATTTTATTTCATTTTAATTGTTTTTCTTTTTTTGGGTCAGATTAAAGGGCAGGCAGCAATTTCCTATATGCCCCAGGAGGGTTAGAAAGAGAAGTGTATATTTTCTTCTGATTCCCAATATATATTTGTTGCCCCCCCAGCAATTTCCTTTCTTCCCAGTCCTTTTTGTTCATTCTGTCTCTTTTTCTCACTCCCTGAGCGGGTTGACTTCCCACTCTACCTTTTTCCTTCGTCTGCTGATCCCTACAATGGTGGCTTCCTTGAGGATCAAGAGTAGTTTTCGTTAATGATTTATATTTCTCCTGCTGTTAGTATGACTTGCTCTGGCAACACAACTGGGCTGGTGTGAGTTAACTTGGCACCCCACGGGGAAAAAATATGTAAAAGGTTGTGAAGAATAATTTGGAACCACACAGCTGTCCCAGAGGATAGTGAGAATGGCTCTAAATCCTGCTGTTTCTTGCTCTTAGTTTTTCCAAAATGTGACATCGTTTTTCTGTGTTCACGCTTAAAGCTCTGTTTCAGAGTCCCTGTTGCTCCTGCTGGAGTCTCTCTGCTCTCCAGATTCCACAGATCATTCAAAATGTGTCTTCTGGATAGTCTCCCTTGTTTTTCGTTCTGACCATGGCATGTCCTTCCATTGTTTCCTGCATTATCATCAGGGCACCTTTCCCATCTCCCTCCTCAGTTCTCCCTGCGTGCCTGCCTTTTCCCCTGCCGTGTCTAAACCCCTCCAGTTTCCACATTTTCTGTCTTGAGACAAAGAGTTCTCAGGGTATCTTCTGCTTTGCTGCTACTTCCCCTGTCCATTTTTTTTTATTATCAGGGACGTATCTGAACTCTTTTCAGTGGTATGTTAATTTTTGATTAGCATTTGTCGTATCATCTTGCACATTCTGTGACAGTTTTTTGGCTGAGCCCTAAAAAAACACCACTTTCTAGAGACAACCCTGCTCATCTTGGAAGGCTGTCTAAAATCTAACTGATAGCCTGGGCTAACAGAAAGAAGAGGAAATTTTGGACACGCTTCCTTTTCCTCTTTTTGTTCTTCCATCCTACTTGGAGTCTTACCGTAGTTGCAGCATTTTTAGATTCATCTCTTTGAGACAAAACCTTTCATCTCTAACACATCCACGAGTAGCTTCCAATGCTGACCACAGCTGCTAACAGTGACAGCTTGTATTTCTGCAAGCACTGAAGTAAACATGGATTGAAAACGCTAACCTATTACAGGATTCTCTCCTTGCCTCTTTTTGCAGGTTTGCCGTTTTAAGAGCGCAGCTATGCATACTTTGTCAGGCAGATGTGAGCTCATTCAGTTCACTCTTTGAATTGACCAGAAACCATATGGCAGCGGTTAATGTGGCGCCGAGCCTGAGCTAATAAGCCCTGCTGAGAGACAGGCTAGATCACTCCGGCATGGTATTGCACTGATATGGCCACACAGCTTCTGTTGCGCTGAGAGTAAGTGCAAAATGAGCTTGCGCTGGCTTGGGGTCTCCACGTGCCAAGCCAAAGCAAATGGCCTGAAAAAGCCCGTGTGGACATTCCCTTCCTTCCCTATAGCTCTTACATTCAACTGTCCCGAATACTTCTCTGGGGATCAAGATGCTTCCTCCCTTAGTTTGATGTTTGCTGGAACAAAATGGTGAGGAAAGGTCCATTAGTCTGAAGTGTTTAAGTCATACTTAGTGCCTGACATTGTTCTAACTGGCTTAAATGGCTCGTTATTAATCCTGAATCTTCTGTGCAAGGTTGCTGAGCGAAGTGTAGCACAGGGTAAACCATGCATTGGTTCACACTTGATGCGAAGGGTCTTTCCAGTAGACATCTCCAAAGGATAATACTGGTCTGTGGAATTAGCAGAAATGGAAATAACATCATGACACAGGGCAAAGGGTGGCCCAGTGTCAAACATCTGTGGACTGGGGAGGACACCAGGTTCTTTAGGCTTGTGCTGGCCATCACAGAGATTTTGCATTTAGGACCAAACTGACCCACTGTGTTCATAAGGGCATGCCTGGTAATAGTGTAACCTACTGTGTGAGGCTATGAGGTTTATAGATTGTGTTCACACTAACCAAAACTCATCATAATTCTGAATTAGATTAAAAGTTTCATTATGGTCATTTAGGTGTTGGCATTTTAAACTGAGTTGTTGCTGATCATATTGTCCCTAAGAGTATGTGTTCCTTCTGTTTTTTCTCACAACTTTCAAAAAATGTTCCTTTTCATCAGTGATGCATGTAGCTTTAACTATTTTGTCTTCTTGATGCTTAAAATGTTAGGCATTAGACATGCATAGCTATGGTTTCTCAGTATTGTTTCACCCAGCAGTAGTGAAAAGTACTCCTTTAGAACTAAGTATGTATTTTTCTATGCTCAGCTTTAACAGTAGATAGAAATCAGTGTAAAATAAATATAAAAGTAAAGTGAAGAAGAATGAAGTTCCTTTGCAGATACTCTGTGGACCTAAAGGAATTTGAAAACTCCTCATTGAGTCAAAATTCTCCCTGGATTTCTTTTGTCCCTAGTCATGAACTGATGACCTAGATAGTAAAAGAAAATAAATGCCTGCAGCAAATAGGGTATGTCTTAGATATGTAAGTTTTGAGACTTCCACAGACCTAGACATTAGACTATCAGGCTTTTCTTGTTAAAATGGCTTATTGAGAGTTTTGAACCTCTGGGACCATCTGAAATTATAGAAATGGAATCTGGGAAGCTTCTCCTTAAAAAATAATAAAAAGCCAGGTGGTTGTTATCTCAGACTAGGTTACTTGAGCTATCCAGGGCGTGTAGGACTTTATGATTTGAATGGTTAGGAGCAAAGGTGATTTATTATGCTGAGAAAGTAAATTCTTTGTTTTGTTTGGCTGACAGTCTAGTTGTTGGGGTTTTTTGGGGGTGGGTAAGGGAGATGAAGAAAGGATGTGGGAGGGAAATTATTCCTTCATTCATTTTATTCTCTTAATGAAAAAGAAACATTTTTGTTTAGTTAGTTTTTTTAAGTAGTAAGGAAAGGAGCCTTTGCTTATACTGCGCACAATAAAGATGAAGGTTGGATTTAGAATGTTAATTCTTCTCCTCCCCTCCCTTCATCATCTCTATGGAAATCCCACATGTAGAGAGTGGACATCCTCTATGTTAAAAATCCGTTTCTGGAGACACTGATCTCCTCAGCTCCTTAGGGACTGCTGTGCTGTGTGCCTTCTTCAACTCCATCATGAGCAAAAGCAGTGAGAAACAAAGCAATAGGTGTCCCTGCCCATGGCAGGGGGGTTGGAACTAGTTGATCTTTAAGGACCCTTCCAATCCAAACGGTTCCATGATTCTCTACGAATATTCAAAGAATCAGAATTTTAAAGCCTAAGGCTTTTGTGCATCTTACACGCTGAACGTTAGGACTGACACTGGGAAGCTTGCACACTGTGCAGACAGAAAACACATTCAGAGTTCAGCGCGTTGGATGTGGGACTTAGGATCCTACAGCTCAAACATGCAAAAAACCACTAGGAATCTTCCACGTTCCAAAGTTTTTCATGCAGACTCCTGGACCTGTGAACCTTTTACTTTATTTTTTTACCCTATTTGTTTACTTTATACTCGTATACAGATGTATGTCCATTAGTAAAGCATGAAAGATCTTTTAACACACAAATATCCTACAGAAATCAATGTATTGTGGCAAGACTGTATCCGTGAAGTGAAGCAACCCAGCTCCTCACTGTGTTCACTGTTTTCCAAACACTGAAAATCTCTCCATTTGGGAGTGAAGAAGAAAAAAAAAAAAGAGTACATTTTTGTTCTTGAAAGTCTCTAGTGGATGTTATAAATTTGATTGTTCTTGGCATTTTTGATATTCCTGGTTGCTTGCACACCACAGCAGCCACATGTTGTCACTTAAAATCTAAATATCGGGTAACTCCTAACTGAGACTTTATTGTGTATCATGCTTTTTTTAGGAATTAGTTTTGTAAAGTAAAAATGACACTAACTCTAAAAGCATGTTTAATAAAACCTCAACAATCTATGTGCTGAGTTTGCACATATTATGTTCTCATAATCACAAGAAAAATGTAGAATAAAAATAGTAGAGAAGAACAGTGCCCATTTTTGGAGCCTTGAACAGATGTAAGTGATTAGAGCTTCTTGTTTGGTTTGCTTTGATTTTTTGGTCTACTTTTTGAAAGTTCTGTCAACTTCATTTTTTGCTTATTTCACTTTGTTTGGATAGTTTTGCCTTACTGAGTTTCCTGTGATGCTTCTGGTTATATGAAAAGTCTAGTCCAAATCACAGCACTTCAAAAATAATAATTTTTCAGTTCTTGGGTTTCCTCAACCCAACAGAGTACTTCTCTCTCCAGGTAATAATATACTCACAATTACTTACTGCCAAGTTCAGATATTCACCACGTGCAGTGGTGTGGGACTAACATACACATTGCAAGGTGTTATTTCAGACTCCTGTGTAATACTATGCAGGACCATGTCTGCCTTCTTATGGTTGCCTTCCTTAAAAGGGAAAGAAAAAAAGCCTACTTTCTTTCCTTATGTAGCTGTAGGACAATTTTTGTTAATACTAATGCTCCATTGAGCAATTAACTGAATTTTTTTTTTGTCCTCCTCAAAAATCATTCTGTAACAAGAATCTCTTTGGTGCATGGGCACATTAAGATTGTTCTTTTATTTAATGTGGAAGTGTGGGTGGTTAGTTATACTTAAATTATATTAATTTTTTTTCTAAATCTGTGCACTGTTGTTGTCAGTTGTGTACTTGTCTCTGCTAGGCCTCCTGGTTCTGGCTGCATGGCAGAAAATAAATTACAGAGAGGTAAGAGGGGGAAAAGCGAGTACATTCCTCCCCCATGTGTTTAAAAGGGAATAAACCCCACAAACCTTCCAGGAAAAATAATGCTGTTAATAAAACTTGAGAAAGCGAAATGCTTTCCTGGTATATATCTTATTTTTAGTGCTGCATGGAATATATTTAATTTTGAAAGTAGCCATGGAGTTGTATGCTTAAGTAACTTTGCCTTCCCTCACAAAATGTTTGGTTCCTTGAGCAAAATAATTGACTTGAGATCTCTTTTGCATCATTCCTCTTCCAAGTGGCTGTACCATTCAGAATGCCAAGATTTTGCAAGTGAAAGATGTTGACATGATGGCCTTGGCTTCCTTGCACCATGGCCCATATTGCAGGCTCTGCAGGTCTTGCTCTTCCTGTTCATCTGTCTTTTAGGACTACTGTGAACTCTGGTGTTCAGTTTGAGGATTTCTCTCAGAGTAAGACCTGACGTAAATCAAGTAGGAAAAAAAAATTGCTTGTTCAGGGTAAAGTGAAGCTGCAGGTATTTGAAGCTATTTTATGGTTCATGGCGGGTACTCCAGGAATGAGTGGTTCTGCCCTCTGACAGACCTGTACACTGAATAGAATTAAAGATGAGCTGTCTTTAGCATGAGACAGTCATTGCAACACGATTTTAGAAGTGAGCTGCAAAACATTTTCCTACAGAGAAAATTATTGTACAGTAAAGGAAAGATTGCCTTGAGGTAGAAAGTCTGCAGACTAAGCAAAGCAGATTGCAGGGCTGCTGCAATCTTCCTGTGTGATTTTGGGCAAGCCTTGAAGTTCTTCAGTATGTCTTACTCAGCACGTCATGAGTCGTGGGACTGAATTCATTCATACATGTAAAGTAGCCTGACGCTGTTGCAACAAAGCTGTGTTGTGCCACTTTGCCAAGTCCTAAGTGTTATATTACACCCTAAATCATGAACAGGCTCTGTCTGGTAGACAGTAGAGTAATATTTGCACTTATGTACTCAGGCCATGCTCTACTCAAGGTGTTTGAGATTGTATATTTGCAGGATCTAGCCTAGCGACAAATATTTTGAGATACTCTTTTATTTTAAAGAAAACTTCTTTTTACCATTCAAGTTATATGCTAAAGTATCAAAGTAGTTTTGAAATAACAGTCCCTTGTATTCAAGGATCTCAAAAGTTTATGAATAAACTAGGAGTGTCTTTAGGTACTTAGTGTGATTATAACTCCTGGGAAATGTACATTCACAATGACGGTGGTTTGTGTGCTTCATGAAAATACACTTCGCGCACATCCTGAACTCTCAGTGTGAAATTCTCACATTACTGAAATCACTGTAAGTATTAACCATTGTCTTCACTGAGACTGGTATTTCACCCTTTCCAAGAAAGTATCTAGTGTAATTCATAGCAAGGGAGAAGCCCCTTTTTGAAGTGCTAAATGAGTTCATGTTCTTCATCTTTTTGTTGCTGCTGCTGTTACCGCTTCACTATTTATTGTTACTGGCATGTTTGTCACTAAGTTACTTTCCTTTAGCCAGCTGCAGTTTCATGGACATGCTCCATATTCATTCTCATTTCTGTCCTAAATGAGACTTCCTGCTAAGAAAAATTCCATATTATATGTCTTGCTGGTATCTTTTACATTTGTCATTCTTAAATATTACGAATTACCAACTGGAGATGACAGCTGTTACTTTACTTTTGTAATCCAAAATCAAAGGCTTTTGTGGTATAAAAGGTCATATATTGTATCTGTTATTCCTGAAGAGAACTAATGTATGTAGTTGTAACGGGTTTTTGCAGTAGGAGGATAAACTTTAATTTTAGCAATTTGGACATCTTAGGTAGGACATGGGGAAATAACCTTTAAAATTTTCAAAATTAAGAGTAGCTGGAGCAACCAGAATAAATAAACCTGCAAGCCTGCTTTTGGTAATTATTTACAATTCAAAAATAGGTGGTACCCTTTGAAAATGTTCACTTTTAGTATTTCGACTAGTGCCAAACTGTCGAAACACACTCCCTGTGTTTTCCCATCTTAACAAAGGCTACTTCTACTGCTCTGAATACAGAGTTCAAGAAAAAGGCAGTTCTTCATCTTAGTAAGATATATGCTTCTTAGACTGCAGTGTCAGTTTTACTGTACTGCCCTGTCAATGAGTCTCAAATTCACCTTGAAGGATCACCCCCAGAGATGCCAGCGGAACCTTTGATCCTTCTCTTCTGACTGTCACCAAGGTTAACACATCATTACAGCTTGCAGTGTTTGGGATACCTGTTCATTTGGAGCCTTTATCAACCCATGCTGGTGTGGGCAACTTAAACAGAAACCTCGTTTTTTTCATAGCACTATGTTTTGATGATGTTTGAGAATGAATTATATTTCTTCCTAATTTTATATTAATATAGACAGGAAATTTTAAAATGTACAGCTTCACCTCTGTTTTTCCTAAATTATTAAAATAATAGCTATATGGCTATAAGCAGAATTAAAATTTGAGGAAAATTTTTTTTTTTAAATTTGAAAATGGTAGATTCATACCTGAACTGTTGCTTGCAGTACTACATAGCCACACAGTGCAAAAAAGTGTGTGGTGACAGACAAACAGACATCATTAAGTATTGGCTTTGTGGGATAAGTTCTAGCTACTGACAGACTAAGGACACTTTGTTTATTTGGAATTGTCTTATCAAGGTATGTTGTCAGATAATTAGCTGGCTATAATTAAAACAAGCTTTGGTTTGCTAACCCAGAAAATTATATTTGCAAATAGTGGGTTTGTCTGTGGGACTGATACTTAGGCAAAGGAACCCTTTTATAAGAGAAGTCTGTTGCCACATATTTTCCAAACACGAATGGAAATACTGTTTTAATATGTTGAAACCTATAAATGTGCTCTTAGCAGAGCTGTGTTTTGTTTTTTTCCCAAGGTTGTTCTCTGATAAACCACGTAGGCCATTTGATTGGCTGGATCTGCTTTTGGATACTGTTAATGCCCATCAGTTTTCAGTTCATGAAATAATGGAAGGAATAGGTACCAGAATCAGTCTTATTCTCTCTTCTACATTGTTTCAAATGACTTCCACATATTCTAATTGGAGAATTGACACTAGCTAATGTTGAAATGTTTCGTAAGAGAAAGATGACTTATTTGTTGAGGTGCAGTGGAGAATGCCAGTGCAACTTTTGTTTTGTCTAATGGGGCGATTGCTTTTAATCCCAAGCAGCACGTAGTCTACTAGGTTTTACTTTTGTATTCTTTCATCCTTCATTTCTACGAAACGCAGTCTTTAAAGCAGGTACCTGTGTAGACCTATCTGCCACATTCAGACCATATGCTAGTCCACTGTATTTAGTTGAGAGAGTTGAGGTATTAATGGGGCAATGTTGTATCCTTTCCTGTCCTCTCCATGAACACTTTGAACACAGTCTTTCAGGCAACAAGCCTTAAATCACTCGCTGCTTTCAGTTAGATTTATGTCATTTTCCTTCTCTTGAACTTCTCTGGAAATTTATAGTAGTCAGTGTAACAGCTACACTAACTCCAGTTACATGTAATCCGATGGTTATTCCCTTTGGAACTGTTTGAACTGTGATTGACAATGCTATGAAAGAGCTTTCTGAAAAAGAAAAGTATTGTTTATTTAACTACATGATCATACAGAAAAAGAAACAACATTTCAACCCACTCTAGTATCTGCGTGCCTAGCTGACTAATTTAGCATCTAAAATTTCTTTCCAATGGAATCCCATATGTATACCTTCTTCCAAATCCCCACTTAATGAGCTTCTGGTCTTCCACTCCTCAAGGAAGTGTGCATCTTATTAAATCCCTCTTCCTGCTTTGGTTTTCACCTCCTCTTAATGTCTCAGGAACAGAGTTGCTGCTTGGGGCTACGTGTCAAGGCTCAGCAAAAGCCCAGTCCTCCACTTCAAGGTGAATTTCTCCTAAGCATTTGTTGAAAAGTTACCATTAGAATCATAGGCCCATACCTTTGTGGTATATTTCCAGGCAATCCTGCTACGAAATTAGCTTGCTGTGTGAGCAGAATGAGCCTAGATCAAAATCTAACACATTATTAAAGGCAACTCTAAATACAGCAGTATGATATTGTAATATTCTATGCGTAGAATGGCCTGCATATCAGATGGTTCTTTGCATGCGTGTTTGAAAGTGTCAGTAATAGTATCTATAGTACAGCATCCGTTCTTTAGTTCTTACAGGTCTTGAACAAAAGTGTGAATCTAGTAGGATTTTCCAGAATTACTGTATTGAGAAATCTAATATTTTTTTCTGAATTCTAGTAGAAGTATTCATATTATATTCTACCAAACATTTCTTACCAAACTTTAAGTCTGTGGAAAACATTTAGCATTTCATTGCAATGGACTGAAAGTGGATCTCATCAAAGGACAAAACTTTAAAAAGTTTTGTGGCACTTGTGTCAAATGTTTAGTAGCATGTGGAGCTATTTGAAAAGTGAAGAGGATTATTAGAACAGCAGAACATTCTTTTTTCCCTTACCAAACATTCTCTAAAATGATGGCTTGTCTGGTCATAACTGACCTCCATTTTCAGCAGAATTTGGCCTCCGTTTTCTTCAGAAAAGTCAGCAATATGCCTCTCTTAGTAAAAGCCTGTACGAAGTACATGAAGTGTAATCCCTAATAGTGTAATGCAAAGAACAGTGCATGGTGTTCTCTTAGTTCAGCCGATTATTTAGTTTTGATGTTCATCATGCCTGAGGGTTTTTTAGAACTTTTAATTTCTGAATGTTAATTCAGGGTTTGAAAACGTATTACTAGTTTTCCATTAAAAATTAATTTGCAAGGGTAGTGAGTATCATTTCTTTACCTTTTCTGAGCATAAATAAGAGAAACAAGTGGATCTGTGTTAGAACAAACATCCTCTAAGATAAACGAGGGTAAACTTTACTGTTGACAGAATTTGCTGTAAGGTTATGCCTTGGTGCAGACATGAGGGTACTTGATGTGACCTACTGAAATTTGCTTACGTATTGCAGTAGTGGTTGATCCTTTTAATGCTTGTTCATGTTGGAAAGGGAGGCAGGAAGACTAAGGAAGTTTATTGATAAGGTCTTCTGTTTGCATAGAGACTGTCAAGACAGTCCTTTAAAGACTGTCTTTCATGCTTCTTCCCAGACATCAACTTTCCACAGAATTCTTCAGTGTGTGTGTTTGCATCACTTTGCTCACCTTTTCCTTGAGGTGCATCAGCATGGGAAGTCAGCCGTGGAAGAGAGTGCAGTAACAGGAACAACACAGAGAAATGACAGTCATAAATCATTTTCCCATAAATATTTCTATGTACTTGGGGCGCTGATGGGAGCCCTAGAATGTCTAAGGAGTGGTGAGTTCAGACCTCGGTGGGGGTCCAGCTGCGGGCAGCTCTGACTTCCATGAGTAAATGGCCCGGGATCAGTCAGGATGGCACTCTGTGGATTGCATGCTGTGGGCTACAGGCAGCACCTTTTGGTGATCTGCATTCAGAACCAGGTTTTGAAAGTGGAATTGCAAACTTGACTACCTGGACATGTCCCTGTGTCCATCTGATAGTCAGAAATGTTGACTACCCCATACCTTACCCAGCAGCCAAGGAGTCCTAACTTTTGCAATCTGCTTTTGAAAACTTTGGCCAAAATGTTAGGTAGATGAGTCTTTTAAATGCAAAAGTATGTCTTTTCTGTTTGTCATGCTAAGTAGCTGGCAAAGGCACAGTAATGTCTTTAAAAGTTGAGTCTACTTCAGACTGAACATTTGGGTTTGTATCTGTTTTGGAAGCATAGTGTGGCTGTTTCTGTGTTTTTAGGAAGGAAAGTTTACTGTGAGAATGCAATTGCAGTTTTTAACTTCCCATCGCTATCATGAGAAAGGTAATTCATTCGAAAGGAACTGAAATCCAATGAGGTAACACCTTTTTTTTTTTTTTTTTTGACTGTAAATATCGTTTCCTATTCGTTATGTGTTTTTACACTGCTCACACAGAAGATGTCAAAGCTGCTTCTTTATGTTAGGACAATACTAGTTTAAAAAAAGGTATGCATGCAGCCACAAGAAAAACTGGGAAAATGAAAGTGCTGGGTAATTTTAATTTCTCTGTCACTCTTACAAGCCCATTCCACCAACAGCAAACTGCCACAACAGGAGACACTGAGCTCCAGCAGAACTTGGCCAGCTAGATCGTAGTTTGCTTTGTAAATACAAATGGCAAAAGTCAAGCAGCTGATATTTCCAGCGTTTCTCCCCCCCATCCAGCGTGGTTTTTTGGTGGGGTTTTGTTTGGTTTTGGTTTTTTTTTTTTTTTTTTTATATCTGCACCTTTTCCATTGGTGCAGTTTAAAATACCCTTTTACCCCGGGAGTTTAAACCCACTGGGGCTCCTGAGAGGAATGGTGAGAAGCTGCTGCAAAGGAAGCAATTGTCCCAGCAGGGCTGCAGAGCCCCCCTGAATGGCTGGGGCAGCCCCCAGCCGCAAACAGAAGGGGCAAGGGGAGAGGCACCATTCTTCAGGCTTTGGTATCTTCAAGGGTTCGCTGCTCCAGAGGCAAGTCCTGAGTGGGAAGAGCAGAGCTGGTGGGCAGCCAGTTCCTTCTGACGCTGGAGCAGCATTTCTCAGTGGCGAGCCTAGCAGTAGCCCACAAATAACAACCCTCAGAGGGTATCGTAGTTAAAGGATGGTGATGGGAAATGCATGAGCATCGGGGAGCAGCTCTCCCAGTGCACACAGAGAATGCAAACAGTGGGTGCTTTGTCCTGCGCAACCTGTGCTGGATTATTTTGAGAGTAACAGGAACCCCAAGTAGCTCATGTCTTCACTGTCCATTGCTAAAGGTCGGGTTATGTTGCACCATCCCCTGTGGCCACAGAGGGCTGAACGTTTGTGAATGGACTGAGATCTACAGGTCACTCACTCGCTGCCTCCTGAGTCACTCTGGAGGATCTAAAGTTGAGCGTGAAAATAAAAACAGTGTCGCTGGGCTTCTGTGTGGGCTGGGAAGATTGGGGGATTTGATTTTACCTCTCTGTGCATACATTCTCCTTATTCTTCATAAGTTTATATTTTTGCATCTTCCAAGCAGGGTTCTTATCTATAGCTGTAACGTCTAGCCCAGTGGCTTTGCAGTGTTCCTTCAATAAAAATGGAAGTTACGTTCCAATTTGCTTGTGGTTGCCTGTGACTGTAGGTTTTTCTCTCAGTCCTGTAGCACAAAGCTTGTGTGCAGACCACAAAAAACACAAGGAAATCTGTGATTTATGATTTGCATGTGCTGCAGGCACAAGAGCTGCAGCGATCGCTGATGGAAGAGTGAAATGTGGCAGATTAATATATGACTTTTGTGTTTAACTGTTCATGAAAAATGAACAATGTGGTGCATGTGTTCTCTTTTTTGACAGTGTTAAACAAATGATGTGAAAGGTTTAATGTTTCTGCAACTCTGTATGTCCAACATGGCCTTCGTATAAAAGTTAGAGTTATACTAAGCTTAGTCTCAGTCAGAGATAAATGCACTAGAAACTTAAGCCAGGTTTATGTGCGTTTTTTGAAGCATGGTCTCATTTCCATGTCATCTTCATAAAAAGTCAGAGAATCAGCAGGTTTTTAGTAACTATGTTGGAAAACATTTCATATTTTTTCAAGGTTACATTTTGCAAAATATTTGTTTATCTGTAGTGTTTAGTTGGTGGTGCCAACGTTTCTTTGGAAGTAAACTGCATTGTAAAGTTTTGAAAGAAAATGTTTTGAATGACTAGTCAAATCTGTCTCAAAATTCAAAACTGTCAAAATACCAACTTGGAAATGTATGAAAACTGCATTTTGCCACCTGTGACATTTTTTTTCTTTGCTTAGTTTGGTTCTCAGTTTGTGTGCTCTGCCATAAAAGGCTCAGGTTTACCCCCAGAGGAAGGCAGAAATTCCTTCTTCCCTTGGGAACCTGCTGAGCCTGCTCCAGGGAGGAAAGCTTTCACAGGCAATCGAGTTCAGGAAGTGCACCTCCCGGTCAAAGGAAGGACCGGGAACCTGTAATTCGCATCCACGTCAGTGGGTCAGTGAGGAGCCAGCAGTGAGGAACCAGTCTCAGAGGGGATGCTCTCTCCCCAAGGCAAGTGGGAGTCTGAGCCAAATCTGCTGCATCTCAGGGCACTGAATGACTGAAGGCAAAGCTGAAAATAATGACCAAAGCTGAAAACCATGCTAAGAGAAAAATTTTGAATAATTCTTTTTATTCCTGTTCTCTCTTCTCAGACTGTAATACTTTTGTTGTTGTGTCACAATTGTACTTTTAAGACTAGGAGAACCTTTGTTTTACATGTTAAAGGCCTTCCAATTTCCTGTGGGAGTTCATTGTAGAAGAACACCTATGAACATCTACTTCCAAGCTCTTGATAACTGTGGTCCTGTCAGAACAGTTCCCTTTAGAAGACCTTGAAAAGTCCCGTATTTTGGCACAATAGCTGTGAGAGATCTGCGCTCTGAGAAATGTCTTTCGTCAGATTACAAGGCTTAGTGAAGTTTTATCTACCCGTGCTTGTAAGCTTTGAAGTTGAAAGTTAGGACTCTGCTGCTGGAGATGGGCTCTGTAGAGTTTCTCTTTCCTTAGGGGAAAGTAGGAAATTTCCTTTTGATGAACTACACCCGGTGACACCAAGTTGTTTTAAATCCATGTCGTTGTCCTGACAACATTAACTCCTAGCTTAGAAAAGCAAGACAGCATTGGTCAATACCTACAATGAAAGTTAGGAATGGAAATCCCCTTGAAATCAGGAGCAGAGTCCATACCCCTTTTGAACGTCATGATGCTGGTACCCCTCCCCCCTGCACCCCACCGGTGCTGTCTGCAGGGTTCAGACATGCTCTGCAGCCTGGAAAATCTCTGCAGAGTCTGGTCCGGTCATGTAAATGGGCCCCTGGGGTCCCCAGAGAGCCACTCCGAAACCGCCATTGGCTTCATTCGTGGGGGCTTTTCGACACAGCCAGTCAGAGTGGTCTGGCCTCTGTCTTTAGCGGTGCAGGCGCTCTTCCTGGGAAATAATCTGCTAAATTCCTCTGCAGGTTTGGGCTGTGTTGTTGCTTTTATGGTTACCAGGTAGGATTTTTTTTTTGTGTTTTAAAACTTGTAGTTTGTTAGAATTTTTTTTTTTTTCAATATTATATTTGTGGTACTTTAGGTAACGTAATTAAAACCTGAGAGATTTTGTGTGGCAAATTAACCCCAGCTGGTCTGGGATTCTATCCTTGGCAGTGTGTAAGTAACACATCAGTGGTGATTCTTAAAAGAAAAATCCTGTGTAACAGATTCTTCAGGTCACCTGACTTGCTTAAGGGGAGAGAACTGAAGACATACCAGACACCAAGTTCAGTTCAAGTTCACATTTATTTCTGATTTCAGTCACTGATTGCAATGAAAGCGTAGGCACCACTGCATCCAGGGGAGATGCACGCATGAGGTGAAACTTACAGTTTTGCAGAAATATCAGAGTTGTCATTACAAACACCTCATCCCCATGTTGGGCTTTCTTTGGGTGTTGCAGAAATATTGCTTAGTTCCATGTAATTTTTACATATGTGTTGCCTGTTCATTGTTTAGTGTGTTTTCTGTACCCAGCGGTATTGTGAAAAACAGTTTCTGAGGCAAGTGTTTGCTAATTTCTTTTCTTTGATATCTTGGGAGAGTGGATTTAAGGCCATGAAGGTAATCGTAACGTGCTTTTGTTGCAGGAGGACTGTAATCTTGTTTACAATAAGAAAGGAAGCATTACATAGCAAATGTTTTGTACTGTAGGTGTGAAAACATTTCAGGATTTTACTGGTTCAAATATTTTCACATAATCATAGTCTGAAGCTCTCTCTTCAGAAAGTGGTTCTGATAAATGTGAGCCAGTATGGCCTATTTTGATTTAAATCTTCCTTTGTAATTAACAAAAGCCAAATGGTTATAGAAAATAAGTTCCGTGTTGTTTCAATTTTAAAATCTCTGAGAACTGTATATGTTGAGGTATGAATTTTTCTGAAATTGATTAATGACATTCTGAATATATCTTGGCTTTTTCAGCTATCTTGTTAGTTGGATGAAGTATCAAACACGTGTGGTAATTCTGATGTTTGGTGTCTTGTGATAATGCCAAGGGCTGAATAATGCTCATCTGCCTCTGAAGTCAACAAACAATTCAGGACACAGATAACCCTTAAGTCTTTGTAGATATCCATCTTCTTGTGGATATAGCCATTAATAATGAGGCCATAAAAGAGGAGAAGGCAAACTTGAATCTGATTGTGACTCTGGTGTGTCCTGGCCAGATTGGCAGGGGTGCCAGAAACAGCAGCTTGATCTATTGTCATTTTATCTACCTTAAATGCTCTTTCTTTTTAAGTAAAGCTATCTTCCTATGCATTTTGCACCACCCTTTATAGACTCTACCTTCAAGCCTGGCGTTATTGCAAGACTGTTTTGTTGGTCTGTATGGTAGGGGGGAACCATTGACTTGCACTTTGTCATGACAGATTTACGGCACAGGAAGACCACTTGAAAGTATGTTTTAAACTTCTTTCAAACAGAATTTTTTGTGTGTTTGATCTGGAGGAGGCAGCATGTACCTTCCTGGGGTCCCAGAGAATGGAACCGAATGCAGGACAGACTCCTCTGTCTAAGCTTTGAAGTTGAAAGAACAAACTTTCATCATTGTTGAAGACCTATTCCAAACTCGTTTTGATGTGTAGTGTCTGACATTTAAGCATGCTATAATAGGTAGGGAAGAATACAAGGTATTCATAAGGTTTGGAGCAACTAGGCATTTTTAAATAAAAGTTTAAGATAGGTATTCATTGGCTCTTTTTTTACTCAACTTCGTTAAAATTGCAAAGTTGTCTTCTGTTGCTAACATTCCATTGCCTTACAGTTAATGCTGCAGTGATAAGTCATATGCTAATCTGTTTTGGGATGCTAGACTGCATGGAGGGAAATGAGTAAACTCTGTTTCCCAGGAGATAAAAGCTCAATTTTACTTGTATCTACTATTGGTGACACTATTAATTACAATTGCCCATACCTGCCTTGTTCTTTAATGGTTTTATTGTCATTTATGATAAGATGGTACTCTTTTAAAGAAAAAAACGTCTGACAAGTTAATATCACATGCCTGTCACATTTCATATAAATAAAATATAAATAAAATGTATACTGTACTGTAGAAGACTGAAATATATCAAATTTGTGATATGCACATACAGAAACCCTAGCTATACAAACAGAGGTCAGTTTCACTCGGCAGTCTAAATTTCATTTTCTTATGAATTTAAGTTTGCTTTAGAATTATTTTGCAACATAGCAGATTTAATTTATTAAATAGAATTAAGCTAGGAGCTAAAATAAATTTTAAAAATATGCTGGTCACTTTTATATTTGGATTTCCCAAGCATTTCTCTCATGGCTTCATTCTTTCTCATATTTCATGGCACATTTCTGTGAAAAGTAAATGAATCACCCACATATATAAAAATATTTCTTAACACAGTCAGATGGGTATGGATTTATACATACAGAAATTTACACACGCACACACAACACGCACAGTTATATAAAATATGGTCTTAGAATACGTCTGTGTATAGCTATACAGAATACTTGGTGTTATGTTGTAGAACCCTTGGGTAAGTTTTTATGGATTTGATTTACTGGTTTACCAAGTTGATTCATTATTTGTATATGATTTTTTGCTGCTGGGTGGCCATAATTTACAATTCTGGACCTAGTTAACTCTGTGGGTGCCTAGAGTTTTCTGTATGAACATCTCCAACTATTGTTTAAAGAAATAAATGAAGTGGACTTGCTTGAATGAACAATTTAGTCATGAGGAGCAAAATATGGTGAGGCAGGCAGGTCAGAAAATAGCTTTCAATAGTTTTTTTGTATATATTCTCTAATGTACATACAACAATCCATACGTGTTACAGGCAACTGAAGATCATCTGTGAACCACTGATCCCAACCTTTTTTCTCTCATCAGTATTCAGTGCTATTCCTGTATTCTCTGTTTGCAGAGCCCTGATAAATTTACTGGTAGGCACAGAACAGAATCCTGAAGAGGCGTGAAAAGTCAGAAAGTGCCTTGGCATCATTTCTGTATAAATGAAACATGATACTTACTTCCATCTTTTCAAAATTGGACTTAAAGCTTTGGCAGTTAGCAAAGCAATTCTTTTCCCATGATAGGCAACATCTACCAGAGTAGTGTAATAAAATTGTTTGCTATATCTTTTTTACTAGGAAGAAAGGACTTCTCTTTGTATTCAATATGGAAACAACTCTTCGGGAGGTTTGGGACGAAATGTTACACTGCTTGTCATTTTTCAAACCATTATATCATGTGCTACTATAAAGTCCAGCTGGTGTGTTCTGGGGCAAAGGCACAAGTATGAGAAGAGCCGAAGTACTCAAATTATAAAACACCACGATTAACTGTTAAGTATCCACAGACTGTGAATAGTTCTCATTTTCAGGATTTGCCCCCACAGGTGATTTGGCTCTTTACTGCTCTAAATACTGGATATGAACTTACAGTACTGGACGTACTGGATATGAACTTAGTAAGACAAAGAAAAGCAGCTGTGATTCTTTGTGTTCCTACAAGAACTCACATGGATGTATTTCACTGTCTACTTCGTTACTTAAAGCCACTGGTCTACAGTCCGTAGGTATTTCTAGGATTTCCTATTGAGAAAAAAGGTGGAGAACTTTCCATAGAAAAGATAAATTTGTCAGAGACACAGCTTTGAATTGCAATGTCTTGTTAATAAATAGAAGGGCTTGATCAATCTTACTGCGATGGTGGGTATCTAATTGTTAAAATTTAGCGGAAAACTTGGGTAATGACCCAATAGCGGAAGTACGCTTTCTTCTAGCCATCTGTGAATGCTCTGGTTACAGACATATGTAATTCCACATGCACTTGTGGTACATTTTATTATAACTGTGTAATTCGTCACAATTCAATGTGGCATAGCCATCACTGTAGCTAAGTTCTAAACTCTCCTTCTGTTTTAAGGAAAACAAAAAACCAAACAAGATCAGCAGAAGAAAACCCCTAGGAAAAATAAACCAGATTCATTCAGAATTCCGTCTTGGAAGCACAGCTTCCTTCAGTAGGCATGTCATGTCTTTGGAAGTCTACCTCAAAGTCCATGAGGGAATGTTTCCTCTGCCTCTCCTTCATTATGTAAATCTCAAATAAGTTGGAAGAAAAGCAGCTTGCAATGATTTTTGTAGTTTGTTGAAATTTTTCTGCTTTAATGCTTCTCTCCATCTATGCTTTGAAGAGAGTCTTGTGGTGATTCCTAGGATAGTTCTTGCTGCAGGTTACAATTTGTGCAGAATATGGAGTTGTGTCATATTGTAATGGGTTTGAATGGGATTTTCTTAAGTGCTAAAATCAGGAGCACGAATGCTACTGAATGTGGGTAGGACTTAAGAGCTTAAGACATGAAAATTCCTGCTTTCAGTTTATGTAGATTCGAAATCATCAACTGACTTGGTAAACTCATGTGGTACGTCAATCCGTTTCTTTGCTAATTCCAGCACATTCAGTATTGATATACATGAAAAGTATGTTTTTCTGCGTATGTATCTGGATATACAGATCCCCCAAAATGCATCTGGAAATATTTCTAAATTTTTTTTTAAAGATTTCCTTTGCATAGGTTAATTGGAAAAAACTGGCTTTCTGTGAGTTAGGGAGAGGTAAAACAGGAATAAATGCAGGTAGACTTCTAGTTGTATTTTACATTCTCTTCTCATGTTTACTAGTTCAGGTGGTCAACAATCCACAGTGCACAAAGATTCTTAGAAAATATGCATTTGCAGGTCACCTTTATTTTTTCATTCTTCATGCATCAAATCCCCATTGAAATTTCATCATTACTAGATTTCTGGATGATAAAGGACATATCTTTTCTGTTCTCAAACGAGCGCCAAAGGCAAAAGAATGAAATTTGTATGCAACACTATCTGGGTTACACACACATGTTCATTTATCTCAATAACTGACTGTCATCTCTGTCTGCGTACATCTTACAATGATAATAAGAGCCCAGCGCTGCTCAAGATGTCAAATTTTCAGGGATAGATTTCTAGCTGCAGGCACCTTGAGCAATATACTTCATATTGAGAACACTCTTCTCCTTGTCACTGACCACATTAAACCCTTTCATGTAGCTTCATATGTGGCTTTTATTGATTGTGTCCTTCCCTCCATGCCTTGAACTGCAGTGGTTTTCGCATGTGATTGGACTCATAAGCACAAGTTCGCTTAAAAATGTAATTAATGTAGTTCAGCAATGGTTTTGTATATTAAAGTAAACGTGGTACGTATTCAGCTGCCTACACAAATTCTGCTGCATTTGGGTGAACTTTGAAACTTGTTCAAATATTTTGTCAATCTAATGGGAAAGTAAATACTTTTGAAGGAAGATATTTTTGTATGCATTTAATATAGATTTTTATATAAAATAATAAGGTTTGGAATCACAAAAGGGAAGTAAGTTTTCTAGTTTTGGGGTTATTGGAATTCCATTATCTTCCAAAAACTGAATTCAGAATTAAGAGCAGAATGTTATTAATTTCCCAATAAGGACTGAATTGCTTCTGCCCAGCTGCTTATCAGCCTTTAAAATTACTTATTTAAAGGTGAAGAACTAAAGAATATAAAATTTCCTTTGCTTCCTTAAGAAATGAAAACCAAAACAAACACAAAATTCGTGAATAATAACAGGCATGACCAGCGGTAGCATCATGTACACATATTTCTTGTCAAGAAAAAGTAATTGTAGTTCTTGATGTGAAAATGGGACTTGTGTCATCTTAGTGCTAATTTTTACTCTCCACCTGATTATATCAAACTGATTTTTACTCTCCACCTGATTATATCAGTAGTACATAGGAAGGAATTGTACTCCAGCAAGCATTAAACAGGCTGTTGAACAGCCAGTATTGCTTTACGCGGAATGAAGAAAAATGTAAATAGGGGTCCTAATCTGAGAGGTTTTAACATACTGATGTAAAACTAAGAGGCAAGCCTTTTGCATATGAGAAGGAAATGAGGTTAATAGCAATTTTTTTTTCACTTTTTTGTATGATTTAGAAAATCCCTGATGATTTGTTTTGTTTCATTATCTGTAACAAAACCTTTTCCAAGATAAAAACTATTAAATTGCTAGTTCACATTAAATTGTATTTTATTATCCTTGATTTGTCCTAGATCAGAGGAGGAAAGCTTATGATCACATACACAAGAAAGAATGATGCTGGCAAATATGTTTGTGTCGGAACAAATATGGTGGGAGAACGTGAAAGTGAAGTTGCGGAGCTCACTGTTTTAGGTAAGAACTCCTCCTCTAAGACTGTGTTAATGAGAATGTCCAACTTTTTTTTTTTTCCTAGCAAGCCTTTTCTTTAGGATCATTCTCATTTATTTCCTGTTCAGTGTTTATGTTGAAAACGTTTTTGTTGTGGTTGTGTTCTAGCAAGCGGGTGGCAATTAATGGCTTTGTGATCCACCCTGGACTGTTTTTGCGATCAGAAGACACTTTCTTAGTTCTCAAACTGAAAATAATTTCAGTGTTCACTGACTGCATCAGTATTGTAAAATAATAGCAAAACAAAAATTAACATCACCAAGAAATGGAGGCTTAATTTTTCCCTCTTTTTCAGGAAAATGGGAATTTCTTAAATAATTGTTCTTTCATTTACAGTTGTGTATACTGAGTGGTGTAAAGATACAACAGGTCTACATGTTGAAGTGGTCCTAGTGATAGAACCTCTAAACATCGAAAAATGTGGTTTTAATTAAGATAACTGGGCTTAGGTGAAAACTCCTTTTTTTTTTTGTTGTTGCTATTGCAGAAAAAAAGCTGTAACTCTAAGTGCAGTCTCAGAATTCCTTCAGCATGGGAGAGTTGCCTTATGATCACTGTGGATGCAGCTTTGTTAGTTTTCATTCAAAATGTGTCCCTTGTTACTTCAAAGTAGGGGAGGCTGGAGATACCTATTTCTTCTGCAGTAACAATTAAGCTGTTTTATCATCACAGGATGAGAATATCCAAGCCATGTTTCCGAAAAAAACTGGTTTCCATCACAGTGCTCGTGCAGTAGTCCTGGCTTTTTTTGTGCTTAGTTTTGTTTTGCTTTTTGTTTGTTGTGTGGGGTTTTTTGTGGTGTTTTGTTTTGTTTTTTTAATTCAGGTTTAAGAGCTGTCTTGTCAGTCTTTGGCACTTTTATCTGTTTTCACTACTTCTTAGAGTTAGGACTAAGGTAACTTGAAGTCCTGTTCATAGGGTTTTTTTGAAGCAGGCATTTCCATAATATTATGCAGTTTTATGCCATCTTAAAGTTGTGAATAACCAGCAGATGGTTTGTAACTTTTTAGAAGCTAAGGAAGACTTCCTATGATCCACCATACTATTTTCTTGGTGGTTTTGTTGTTGTTTTTGGGTTTTTTTTCATTGGTTGGTTGGGTTTTTTTTTTTAATTTATAGGCACTTTTAAAGTGCCTTGAGAGGAAGCTTATTTTCAAATAGACTTCTAGGACTTCCAAGCAACATCTAGAATTTGAAGTTGTGGTTACATGAGTAAAGTCCTGACACTGGGCTCCTAGTTAACCATACCAGCTAATTGTTCATCACTAGTCTACTACTTACCAAGGAATCATGGTATGGACTGTTACATAATCCAGGCTGGAAAGTATTACTCTTGCTGAGCACCTGTAAGATGGATACATTGCAGAGAGAGGCCTGTCTTTGCCTTTTTCTTTATCTCGTTTTTCCTTCAAACATATTTCTGATTTTCAGCCTGGGAAAACTAGTGAGCATTTCTTTTAAAACAGGACAGTGAAGCTTTGAATGTCTTACTAGTCTGTGTCTAGAAATCTTTAATACACCTTATTTTTTCAACTCAGGCCTTAGATATGCATGAAAAAGCATGAGAAACATGCTGACTTAGTATATTAAAATCTTTCAACATAAATCTTCTGGTTATGAGTTTTGGTCATTTAGAAGTTGAACACCTGCTTTTAGGTCTCTGCTTTAGATCAGAGGAAGGATTGCGTGCCAGAAACTGTAATATTAGAAAGTTTCAATGTGATCCTTGCTAAGCTTTCCTTGTACGTACCAAATAATTGTGTGACAAAGATAGATACTTAAGTCAGTGCTCGTATTCCTTATCTGTTTATGCGTTTGAATAAGAGGGTTATGAATGGGCAGACAAGAGCTCTTGGACTGTTACTCTTCCTTTAGGAAACAGATCTAGAGAACAATGTGCCTCTTGTGGGTTTTGCTGTTGTGCAGCAGTCCTGGCCTTACCAGATTAGTCCTTTTTTTCTTGCATAATTAAGTTGAATATTCTCCCCAAACTATTCCTACTCTGAAGTTTAATCTGGAATGTTCATTTCTTGCATTCAGATTGCGTTATTACTGCACCTGCAAGAGAGGGGCCAAGGGAATGTCTGTTTGTATTTTTTTAATTCACAGCTAAATTCATGTCTGTACATCTGTGTTTAATTTCTCACTTCTTGTGTATGAACCCAGGCTAGAACTAACAGCTTAAAGACCAACTTACTATTTCATGTAACTTTATGTGCCTGGCACTGCAGGCAAAGGTAAGTTTTCTACAACACAAGTTTCCAGTTGGTCTGGACATCCCTGAGAATAAAGGAAGGTTTTTTATAGGGTTTTGTTCCGCTCACATTTCCACTTCAGTCCTTTTTAAATCATTCTCAAAAGTTTTATAATACTGAACCTCTATATCTTTATCTACCAAGTCCAAGTAATACTCAGAATCACCTTTTTCAAGCACAAATGTGAGACACTAAGAATATGGGATTCTCTTTATCCTTCTGTCTGGTGCTTTTGTACTCCTGTGAGAGATCTGTGGCTTATTTTTGGGTATTCACACTTCCAGATTGTGCCAATGGCCTCAGACTCTTCCAGTTACAGGGTGATGATATTTATATCTTTAATATATACAAGTCGAAACATGCAACTGCCTTCTCAACTCCCTCAGAGCTTTCACAGGTTTATAGGCAAAAAGGTCACCTGCCTCAGGCAATGGAACCTGCCAAGCACTCTCCTGTTAAACCTTCCCTGCCCTTGTATGGACATCCTATTGTATTTTCATCCTCTGCTGCCTTTCTCGATGGGTAATCAATCTTTCCTGGAGTATCCCAGAAATTGCTAAAAACACTTCCCTTCTGTGTGTGTGTGCAACCCTCACTGCACTCAAGCCTGGTGTGGAACTGCGGAACTAGGAATAGCCCAGCACCCTAAAGCTTCAAACCCCGTTACAGGTAGAAAATTGTGTCGATCCCTTTCCTGAAATTTCCAGCTAGCAGCTGGGTTGCCAGAATAGCACAGCCTGCACGGAGATACTCTTGTTTCAGACAGCCTGAGAAAAAGTATTCAGCAATTAACCTGACTCTGGTGAGCCAAGACTTGGGTCACCATGTCCTACAGTGTGACTCAGGGATAACGGCAGTTTTTATGAACAAAAATTATAGAGAGGACACTGTGAGGGTTTTCTGACTTGTTTTATTTCACATGCGCTAGTGAAAGGCAACGTTGGAAGTGATTGCATCAAACACTGCCTGCTGCTGACACCCGCAAGCGGCCTCACAGATAGTGTGCTGAGCCTTACCTGACCTTCAAGTGTAGAGGCACCATTAGGCAAAACCTCCAGGGCGATAATGTTTGGTTTGTGCCTTCTGTCTTCTTGAAGCAGAGCAGCAGATGAGTGGTCGTTTGTCTGGGGCCTTGCAGCAGGATCTGAGCATCAGTGTCTCCTTGGATTTTCTGTGTGGGTTGTGTTTTCCTTTAGCTGTATGAGCTGAGATGGCGATACAGAAGTAGGGAAGTCGCCGTTTGCATCCTGAGCCACTGCTGACCCTGTCTGCTTCCTGTGCTGTGTTCGTAGCGCTAGCCGTCTGCGAGGCTACGGATTTTCTTCCTTGGGCTGGGAGCAAAGGGACCAGCGGAGAGGCACCTCCATCAGATTCATCACCCTGCTCCCCCTACCTCTAACAGCCACGGTTCAGGGAGAATCACAATTTGGGCACAGAACTGCTGAACTAATCCCGGTTTTCTTTCCTTTCCTTTTAGAAAGACCATCTTTCGTGAAGAGACCAAGTAATTTGGCTGTAACTGTGGATGATAGTGCAGAGTTTAAGTGTGAGGCAAGAGGTGACCCAGTCCCTACAGTAAGATGGAGGAAAGATGATGGGGAATTACCAAAAGCAAGGTGCAGTACACTGAGTTACGTTTTTTATGACATCTAGCTTGATATACAATGTAGCCATTCAACATTTGACAGCTGGCACTTCCTTTTCTTGAATGGAGAAGGCCTGGCTTGGTCTAGCAAGACATTTCTAATTACCATTAGAAATTAGAGCTCTAATTGAAGTTATGATTTATATTGAAACTTAAGAACAGCTTGTTCTCAAGCTTTTGTTGTGACAACACATGACAAATACAACAAAAAATAACTAAGCTCAGTCACTAATATTTGTTACAGATTGATTTTTCACCTAAGGAGCCTTTTGTAATTACTAGAAATTTTGGAGAGTGTATAACAAGTAGCAAAGTCAATTACAACATCAAAAAATACATATTGGAATTGCAATTGATCCAAAATGTAGTCTGGTAACGTAGAAAGCTGCCGTGGTTTTGTTGCTAAGCTTCCAATAACTTTATTTTTCTATTATTGCTCTAATTCAGGCCAAAAAGTAAAAACACCTTATTAAAAAAAATAACATTCTGTGATAGAAATAGTATTTATTTATTTACTTAGAATTCCCAATTACCAACTAAAAACCTATTAGGGGAGGGGTGAATGAAAAAATCCTATAACAGTGGGCTCCGGCCATCCAAATCTAGCCTCCTGGTAATCTAGTCTATAGCTGTTATAAAAATTGTAGTATTTCTAAGAGAAAAATCTACTTCCCATAAAGAGAAACACATTGACTGCATTATACTAAGAAGAGAAAAAAGGTGATGAAAGGAGAGTAAATGGTAAAAGGCCACGTTAATGTTTTTAAAAAATTATAGAATGAGTTGTGATTTATCTTGACTTTCAAGCAATTCTGATCTTGAGAACACTATTTTCTTTTCAACCATATTACAGATGCCCTTTATTCAGATGGAAAAACTGTAAGGAGAATAATAACTATTATATTTACTTGTTAAAAGAGTTCTAACAATTAAAACATTCTGCGTTAGAGCTTTACGATTGTATTATGCCAGTCTACTAATGTCAGTAAAACCGACTCACATTGAGAAGGAAATCAGAATACGGTTTTCAAATATCTAAATATATTTTGCTTTTTAAACTTTTATTTTTACATCATCGAATTATAAGGATTTGTTTGGTTTTATTTCTAAGGGAAATGTAGAAATTAAAATATTTGAGAGCAAACCCACCATATTTTTACACTTTGCAGAAACTGTACAAAGTTCTATTATACCTATTCATTGTCTATTACTGTGTGTATCTAAAGGTACGAAATCCGTGATGATCATACCTTGAAAATCAGGAAAGTTACGGCAGGAGACATGGGCTCATATACTTGTGTTGCAGAAAATATGGTTGGAAAAGCTGAGGCATCAGCAACACTAACGGTTCAAGGTAAGAATGTTTCTTTGCATAGTATACCAATCTAGAATGAAATTGATCTTTTTTGCATGGTAACTGTATAGAATTGCTGTGCGCAGACTAGTTGAGTCTACACACAACTATTAGAGTTGTGACTTATGCAGGAACTCTGTGCTGTGTTATAAAGAGAAATGAGAAAATATGAACTTGGTTTCAGTTCTGTTAAGTTGAAGCACTTCACATGTAACATTTTTTGTAAGCAGTCTTTACATCATTGGGATGTGGAACGGAATATATTTTGAACTTCAGTGTGATCAGAATCATGTCACTTGGAATCTTTGTATCTGAAACCCTAACAGAAAGAAGAAAACCAGTGTTACCAAATGACATTGTTTTAACTCTAAAGGAAGGAGTTATAAGTTCAAATATCTGCCAGATTTTTCAATTAAATATAGTAAAGGAGCAGTGAATGATAAATCTGTTTGTGTATCTTTTAATACACTAACCCAGACCACTGGAATTGCTGTTGGTTTTTCATTATAAAAGCGTATCGTAACACTACCGTTTCTTTGTAAGATAAAAATTCGGTGGAACTCAGTGAACTAATATGTATAAAAATCCTTCATTGCCTTTATATACACAATCCAGATGTTCACTATTCAGATAATCCCTCTCTTCCTTTCCTGGCTAGCAGACAGGCAATGATGTCATCCTGATGTTTTTTTCTAAGCAGTGATGGTCCTGTCCTTTTCTCTGTTCAGTGGGAATTAGTCATTATGGAGTTCTGGGGAAGTATAGGCTTAAAAGTATTTTATTTGGTAACAGACCTCTATTCTGACACATTTACTGTAACAGGAAGGGTCTTGTCCTTAGCTTGCTCTCCCTTTTCCACCAAAAGTATTTGGTGTCCTTAACATCTGTGGCTGTTAGGAAAATAGAAATTGTTTTGTTGAAGCTCTCATAAACCCAAGAATTTTGAGGAGTTCTGTTTTGTTAGTCACCATGACGTTTATACATCAAAACTGATATCTTATGTTTGCAAAATAACCAGCCCTTATGCCCAGTGTTTTAGAATAAAAGACTAACATGTGAGACATAGGGACAGTTTATTCAAAAGTAAACACTGAATTATTTTTTTAAATGGCGATTTGTTCTGAAAATCACATCTTGTATCAACTGTGACTCTTGTAAAATGTTAGTACTAAGAAAATGTGCTTTATGACTGGTTGAGCAGTTACATTTTTGGAAGTAAGCTATTGGTAGCCCTAACCCTTCGCAGACTTATTCAAAATAATAAGCAAACACGTTCTTGTAATCCCATTTAGGTTAACAGTGCTACTTAGATATGAAATGAAAAAACTAGGTAGCTGTTAGAGATCTAGAGTGAGATCTCGGAAATTTTTATAATAAAATGGCACTTTTGTGGAACATGATCCTAAGTCTTGATTC
>NW_010266719.1:27387-31838 GCF_000690775.1 Eurypyga helias | reverse complement strand
AGAGATTTTTTTTTTTTTTTTTTTTTTTTGGTAGTTGTATTACACAGTAGATGTTTACGTTGTACCAGCTTTGCTCGGTGGATGTTGTTATGGGATAATTTGTTTCCCACTGTGAATGGATTACCTCCTGAGCCATTTGTCTGTACTAATGTCTTTGTAGAAGGGATTGATGTGAGAGACTCTAATGTGTAAGGCCAATTTATAGTTGGTAATGTAGTAAATTATGCTCAAAATCCATTTATTAGAGTGTCTAGGAGACCTAGTTTTATGGGAAGACAAAAAAAGACTTTTCTAGAAAGCATGTTTTCCATTCAGATTTTTTCACATTTTTCCTCCTTTTTGCTCATTCTCCTCCTTCTCCCTCCTCTTCCCTCTTATTCCCTTGTTGAAAACACATTTTTTTTTTCCCTAAAGGGTGAGCTTTTTCACTATGCTTCATCTAGAGAGGTAGATTTGATCTTGTTTCAGTGCTGAGCTGGCCTGGATCTGACTGTTCACACAGCTCTTTGGGAAAAACTTTTTTGTTTTTTCTCTCATATGAGTAGTACTTTTTCCGTGTGATTTAAGGAATGGAAATGACAAGTCTTGACCATAGAGTTTAATAAATGTGTGTTCTGCTATGCAAAATAAGGTTATTCTGGTTATGTATTGGCAAAAAGGGCTATGTTGCCACAAATCATGGCCACAGAAGTTACAGCTGCCACTGTGCAGACTTGTTAAATTCAGCAGAGGACAAAGAGGGGGGCTTTCTTGGTTTCGGGTTTGTCTGGGGTTTGGTTTTTTTGTGAGGGGTTTGTTTTGGGGTTTTTTCCCCACTCAGTATCTCAGCAGTAGGCTGTGGTGTTTCCATGCCAGACTCTATCCCAAAGCAAGAACATGAGAGATCTTAATGGTAACCTCAGAAGATGGGTATCTGTGTGAGGAAAGGGGCAGTGTCACCCTTCAGGTGTCTGTACGGTGGAACTGCTGCACCACAGGAAACACGGCACTCGGCAGAAGGGGCTGTAAGCAGTGCTCTGCAGGACACTGCTGGGGCCTGGGGGTTGGCAGCACGGCTAAGAGGAGGACATATCCTCTTCTATACTCATCATTTTTCTGGCTTCAAGCACTGTGATTGACCTGTGAATGTTCAGCACTACGGAGGGTTATCTAGGGTATTAAAAAGTGGAGCGTGCAGCACCGCGGTAACTGAGATACCCAGCTGTCGGGGACATGTTGATGAAACACGGCGGATGACTAACGTGGTGCCTGGGCAGAGAGCTGCCCTGGGCCTGGCAGCGTTCTCACCTCGGGGTCAGCTCCGGCCCTCCCTGGTGCAGCAGATGCCGGAGTGCGCAGTGCGTGCCCGGCAGTGCTCCCGGTCTCGGGACAAGTGCACAGCGCCGCCTCTGAGCTAGGCCAATGGGCCCAGGCTGTGCCCTTGGACAAGCAGCTGTCAACCCAGGTAGTTCGGCTATAGGTCATAAGATGCTGACTGCAGAAAATACAGAAGAGGAAAAGGAATATCAATTCCATTTTAAACTTCTTCCTGCTCATGGCACCAGCATGGTTATGTGAAACACTGTTGTCCTTTATAAGTGTTTCCGACATGAAATACAGATGCTGTATTTTTATTGTAATTTCAGTCATATTCTTAAACCAAATTTGGAGTTCTGCATTGACAGAGAAGTTTGAACCCTTCACTTAGTCTTTTACTATTGCAGCTTAAAAGCAGATCCATCCTTGAAACTGTTTGTCAAGTTGTTTTATTTTCTCCTTGGAAAATTAGATAGTTAAGAAAATGTAATCCTGCTGTTGTTTGCATTTTCCTAAAGTTAGGGTGTCTCGGCCCAGCGTTTTCATTTTGCAGTCGTGTAGTGCATATGGAAGGCATCCGGAGACATTGCTGAATACATGTGGAAACATCTTATTCAGGAGATTATTAATTATTAGATAACTACCTCCATCAATGCCAACTGCCAGGAAAGCAACCCAGAGTACAATACGTTATATTTTACCATACACACATACGTATGTACATACATACATGTATTACCCAGCAGCTGATGTCCTCCAGCAAAGAGAAACAATGGCCAAAAGTGTGTCTCTGAAACAAGTGGGTGTCTCTCTTGCTCTAGCATTAAGCAAGATGGGGGTATAGTTATTGGCTATGTATTTAGTATATATGCAAGATGGTCTTCATGTTTTTGTGGAGATTTCTATTGTGTGATTTGCTTAGCTGTATGCCTTGAAGCAGGAAAATTGTAAAAATCATAGCATTATATACAATTTAATTGAAGCTCATGTTCCTAAGACACACAGAATTACCAAAAATGCATGTCTCAGAACTTCAGTTCTGAAAGAGAATTAGTTTTACCATTAATGTAAATAGAAGTAAAAGCTTCTTCAAAAACCTGCAAGTTTCACATTTAATCATAAAAATGCTTTTAAATAAATCTAACAACCGAAGGTTTTACATATTTTCACCTACTTCCATTTGCTTCTCTCCCATTTGCAGTACTTTTTTAAGATCTAATTTTATAATAAGTTTATAATTTATGCTTAAACAAGCTTTACTCTCTGACACAAGTGGAAATTTTGGCTCCAGTGGATGTCCTGCTAGGCAGATGGCCAAGAAGCATTATAGCTATGACAGTGTAGTTGCTACTCAGCAGGAGTTGAAGGAGAAACAGGTCAAGTAGGTCACTTGACTTGAGGACTTTACAAGAATAATACCAGCACTGTGACTGGGTCACCAGCCGGTTGGTCATGAACAGCAATCCTCAAGCCCTGAGTTCTTCTTCACTCTTCTTCCTCAAGCAGTGGCTCTGGAGGAGCTCGAAGTACTTGTTACAGTCCTCTGCCTAATACACACCCAAACATGCAGCGTGACTGAACTGTAAAATGCAAATTTTGCTATTCAGAGACTCTAAACACATTCAGTGTTATCAGTTTGGCAGGAAAAAAGAATTCCTATGGAAAATACTCTGGCCAATTCATATTTTGCTGTGATCTTCGATATCAGGGTTTTTCAGCTTATGATGTCATCAATTTTAGGCTTAACAAAGCTTGTCTGCAAGGTGAATAGTGAGCAGAACTTTGGGTAAGTGGCTTCTGGCTGTGATTTTGCTGTATTAGTCAACTGTCAAGGAATTTTAATCACAAAAGGTGGCACATGCCTCAGGTCT
This sequence comes from Eurypyga helias, assembly GCF_000690775.1. Classification (NCBI taxonomy): domain Eukaryota; kingdom Metazoa; phylum Chordata; class Aves; order Eurypygiformes; family Eurypygidae; genus Eurypyga; species Eurypyga helias. The sequence continues at coordinate 28,671 of NW_010266719.1, read as the reverse complement.
GGAATTTCCTCTGCCTTCTGCCCCCTCTTTGTACAAAGTAGATAAGGCTTCTGTGTAGGGCTGAGAATGCCATCCCAAATGAAAAGGAATGGGATTTGCTCTTTTATCTGCCAGAAATCTTATAAATGTTTCCACTGCGTCAGGCCGCTGGTACGCATTCTAAGTTGGCTGTAAATGCAGTTGCTTTATAGACATTTGAGCTGTCTGTATTAAAATAACAAAGACAAAATTCAGATTTTTATGGGATTACAAAAATGCTATTGAGGTATATTACGGTTATTGTGTGTTGCAGTGAATGCCTCAGTACAGCGGGTGAATTTAACCACTTGAATTCTAAAGCTAGGATTTGGATTTACATCTGAACTTGCCTGCATAGTCTCTCTTTAAGTCAGTATTTCTTCTTTTGAAAGAACTAATTTTAGGCCATATTCTGTCTTCAGTCCCCAGAAAAGCAGAATAGCGATCGTCCTATGAACTTCAGAAGTTTTTCTAATTAACAAACCTTTGGCAGGAGGAATGAGGGAAACCATCTCTTGTGATTTGTATAGCTTAAAGAGACAACCCTTTCCCCCTTAATGACTGCTGTAAACCATGACAGCACTTCAGATTCCTATCAGGGATCTGAGGAGTTTGACTGCCACCTATTTCTGGTGAAAGAATATAAATCTTAAAAGTTAATCAGAAGAAACTGAGGACACTATCTGAAGAAGAGATTAGTGCCCTGAAGGTGCTTGTTCTACTGCTGCAAGTGATGAACACTAAGATTCCTGAAGCATTTCTAAAATGCAGGTAAAGGAAGGAATCAGTAAATATTTTGGCAAAATTCAAAACAAAACAAAAATGATTTATAGTTTCTTCAAAGCCATGTAACAGACTTTAATAAATAACTGCTTCTGTGGTTTTTAAATGGAGGTGGGGTTTTTTTATGCAGTCTAACAACAGTGACAGCAATTGCTTACAGGGAAATAACACTTCGAAACTTCTGACATCCTTTCCTGCAATTTAGTACTTAGAAACAAGGACCTCAGACAGATGTTTCTGAGCAAGTGGAACAGGAGTCCAAATAATTTGGAGAAACATTAAATAACTGCTTCTGTGGTTTTTAAATGGAGGTGGGGTTTTTTTATGCAGTCTAACAACAGTGACAGCAATTGCTTACAGGGAAATAACACTTCGAAACTTCTGACATCCTTTCCTGCAATTTAGTACTTAGAAACAAGGACCTCAGACAGATGTTTCTGAGCAAGTGGAACAGGAGTCCAAATAATTTGGAGAAACATTACT